>NW_023481600.1:0-1950 GCF_013731165.1 Rhagoletis pomonella | reverse complement strand
TTGAGAGCTGGGTAGTAAAGTTAACTAAGCAATACTTAGCTTTATTAGGACTAAAGCAATTAGGGGATTCACAGGATGTGTTAAACGACCTTATGCCCTTAAGTCTTAAACATTTTTTACAACGGATAAAATGTTTTAGAGAATTTGTAACTATACCAAATTGTTTTTAAATTGATAGAAAATATATAATAAGCTCTTATTATACCCTTCGAATCTTCTCAACACATTTCAACCGTTATTTATTACTTTTTATATATTATTTATTTTATTATTATTTATTACATTAATAAAAAATTACCACTTTAAGACATTACGTCGCATAAGACGTGTTGTGAATACTCTCGATATTTTGAAGTAATTAATAAAATTGATTTTCTTGCTTAAAAATTGCGGAAAAAATCTCTCGATGTGGAAAATATCAAAAAAATTTATGTAGGATTCTACTTTTTGTATATGTATGTCATTGTCGGCGAGTTTATTGTTTTCTAAAAAAGAGAAAAGTATTCATCTGAATTCAGATTAAAACCCGAAATTGCTTAAACCGTTTTTACGACAAAAATGGTTTAAACTAGAGCTCTTGAAATTGTTCGAATAATTCGATTATTCGAATATTCGAACGTTCGAATGGCAATTGTTTGTACGATTGGAAATCGAATGTTACTATTCGAATAGTTGATTCTCTTCGATTATTCGAATAGTCGCAAAGCTACGATTATTCGAATACCTTCTTAAAATCGAATATTCGATCGTTGTAATAAGTGTTATTTGTAAAAAAAAATAAGAATTTATAAATTTTGTGTGTTTTTGTGAACATGAGTGCAAGAAAACTAAGTTGGGTGTGGAGTTTTTTTACAAAATGCAGTGATGGTAAGCAAGTTACCTGCTCCATTTGTGGAGCAGTCCTTAGTTTCCACCACTCCACTTCCCCGCTAAGCACTCACTTGAAACAAGTCCATAAGAAGGAACCGATTCGTGGTGGTGGCATGTAAGTACAAATAAAGAAAAATATAAGTTATAAGTAAAATATAGAGCACAAGCTTGTTACACATATGTAGAACACCGGACACGAATATCGATGCAACAAGTGGTGAATGCGTTGAAACGCAGGCGAGCACCTCGGATGGCCGTAAGAGAAAAAAGCACGACACCGTTCATGACTGCACATTTGAACGTCAGGAATTGATATCTCGTGGAGTGGCACACCTAATCGCAAGTAACATGTTACATGTTTTGATAAAGCGACTGCAGTGCTATGTGGTGGCAAAAATGTGACATTGTCTTTAGTGCGACCTTTAATACACCGTCTTATTAAAAACCACATGGCCGCATCGTCGGAAGATGATGCAAATAAATATATATTCAAAGAAACTGCACGTAATTCCCTTTTTGAAAGGTTCAATATGGGTTGTGTTTTAGAAAAAGTTTCAGCTCCAATAATTTCCTCATTTTTAGACCCCAGATATAAGAACCTTAATGACGAAGATTCGCAAACAAAACACAAGGTTTATGACTTTATCAGAAGCCAACTTCAAGTAAGCAATGTCATTAACCAAGAAACAGACAGCGTAGTACATACCGACTTGGATTTTTTGTTTGATGGTGAAATCCCAACAAATAATGTTATGTCACAAATCGACTCTTATTTGGCTGAACCTCAGTTCGGCCACAACATTCATCCCCTAACATGGTGGAAAAAATCACCGTGCTATTTATCCGGAACTTTTCAAATTAACCGCAAGATATTTGTGCATACCAGCTACATCGGCAGAGTCCGAACGCACTTTTTCAATTGCTGGGAATATTGTCACGCCACGTAGAAGTTGTTTGTCACCGCAAAATGTTAGCCTTCTTACATTCCTGTATAATAATAAGCATTTCTTCACAGATATGTGTCCATTTTAATAACTTAATTATTCCTCTTAGAAGGTAAAATGCATTTTATGTGATTTT
>NW_023481599.1:0-1950 GCF_013731165.1 Rhagoletis pomonella | reverse complement strand
GGAGTTCTGTTGAGACTTCTGAGTAGCCCCTCGAGAGTTCTAGCTAAAACTCTTATAAAGTTTTTTTTCCGACCAATAGCAAAAAAGTTATAAGCATAAACAAGGGGCAAATTTTTATTAACAAAAAAATTTCATTTGTTTTTTCAGAGCTATGTTGAGAGTTCTGAGTAGCCCCTCGAGAGCTCTAGCTAAAACTCTTATAAAGTTTTTTGCCGGACCAATAGTAAAGAAGTTATAACTCAAAACAAGTGCCAAATTTTTATTAACAAAAAAATTTCATTTGTTTCTTCAGAGTTATGTTGAAAGTTCTGAGTAGCCCCTCGAGAGTTCTAGCTGAAACTCTTATAAAGTTTTTTGCCCGACCAATAGTAAAGAGTTATAACCAAAAACAAGGGCCAAATTTTTATTAACAAACAAATTTCATTTGTTTTTCAGAGTTCTGTTTAGAGTTCTGAGTAGCCCCCTGAAGTTCTATTCAAAACTCTTATAAAGTTTTTTTCCGACCAATAGCAAAAAAGTAATAAGCAAAAACAAGAGGCAAAATTTTATTAGCAAAAAAATTTCATTTGTTTGCCAGAGCTCTGTCGAAAGTTCTGATTAGCCCCTTGAGAGTTCTAACCAAAACTCTTATAAAGTTTTTCTGTCCGACCAATAGTAAAGAAGTTATAAGCAAAAACAGGGGGCACATTTTTATTAACAACAAAAATCTAATTTGTTTTTCAGAGCTCTGTTGAGAGTTATGAGTAGCCCCTTGAGAGTTCTAACTAAAACTCTTGTTAAGCTTTTCGCCCGACCACCAGTTAAAAATTGTTATAAGCAAAAACAAGGGGCAAAATTTTATTAAAAATTTAATTTTTTTTTCAGAGTTACGTTGAAAGTTCTGTGTAGCCCTTCGAGAGTTCTACCTAAAGGTCTTAAAAAGTTTTTTTTTCCGACCAATAGAAAAAAGCATAAACAAGGGGCAAATTTTTATTGACAAATAGTTGTATTTGTTTTTCAGAGTTCTGCTGAGAGTTCTGAGTAGCCCCCCGAGAATTCTGACCAAAACTCTTATAAAGCCTTTTTGTCCGACCAATAGTAAAAAAGTTATAAGTGAAAACAAGGGGCAAATTTTTATTAACAAAAAAATTTCATTTGTTTTTCAGGTTTCTGTTGAGAGTTCTGATAAGCCCCCCGAGAATCCTAACCAAAACTCCTATAAAGTTTTCTGTCCGACAAATATTAAACAATTTATAAGCAAAAGCAAGGGGCAAATTTTGATTAACAAAAAAATTTTATTTGTTTTTTCAGAGTTCTGTTAAGAGTTATGAGTAGCCCCTCGAGAGTTCTAACTAAAGGTCTTGTAAAGTTTTTTCGTCCGACCAATAGTAAAAAAGTTATAAGCAAAAACAAGGGCAAAATTTTATTAACAAAATGTTTAGTTTGTTTTTTCAGCGTTACGTTGAGAGTTCTGAGTAGCCGCTCGAGAGTTCTAACCAAAGCTCTTATAAAGCTTTTTTCAGACCAATAGATAAAAGATATGATCATAAACAAGGGACAAATTTTTATTGACAAAAAAATTGTATTTGTGTTTTCAGAGTTCTGTTGAGAGTTCTGAGTAGCTCCCCGAGAATTCTAACCAAAACTCTTATAAAGCTTTTTGTCCGAAAAATAGTCAAAAAGTTATAAACAAAAACAAGGGGCAAAATTTCAAAAAAATTTCATTGGTTTTTTCGGAGTTCTGTTGAGACTTCTGAGTAGCCCCTCGAGAGTTCTAGCTAAAACTGTTATTAAGTTTTTTGCCCGACCAATAGTAAAGTAGTTATAACCAAAAACAAGTGCCAAATTTTTATTAACTAAAAAATTTCAATTGTTTCTTCAGAGTTATGTTGAGAGTTCTGAGTAGCCCCTCGAGAGTTATAGGTAAAACTGTTATTAAGTTTTTTGCCCGACCAATAGTAAAGAAGTTAT
>NW_023481598.1:0-1950 GCF_013731165.1 Rhagoletis pomonella | reverse complement strand
AGCTTAACGGCTAAGTGAGTGAGATGGGCGAGTTTGCAAAAAAAAAAAAAAAATGATAATAGAAATTTGTGAAATTAATTGCAGATTTAGAATTGCATTTTTCGAAGAAAGCTCAAAAAAAAGCAAAGCAATAAATGGAAAGCAGTAAAAATGAGAGAAGCAGGAAACTTACAACGAAAAAAAAAAATATTTTTAAATCGCAAAACTGGTTACGCTTCAACGCATCCACTTCAAAGCGTTGGGCGAAAAAAAGTAAACTCGCTGCTGTGGCGAATCGCTAAGGCAGCTTTGAGAGCTCGCATGTCAAAGGAAGCGCAGCGGGCGACTGAGATGTGCGGGGGCGTTGGTGGCCCACCTCTGAAAGAAGAAATTGCGCCAATGGGTGCAGCGACAGCGACAGCCAGAGCTGATAAAGCTGAAGCAAAGCGGCCAAAAATGAAAAACAATTTTTCTTTGAGGTGCTTTTAGCGATTTTTTTGACATTTGCTTTGAGTTCATGGCAAACATTGACATTGCTATAATAGTTTTCCATAGGCTGCTACATATACCATTTACGATGTGGGGATCAAGGCGAATTGATATAAGGTGATAGCAGGAGCACAAAAACAAAATTTTTATCCATTTTGTTTTTTTGCTTTGGCGGTATAAACTGTCAAAATCTGTAAGTGTTTGTGTGGAAATTCAAACAAAATTTTTTCAATTTGACATTGAAAAAGGTGGGACGAAACACATACACAAAATCAGCCGATCTAATAACACCACCTTACATAACTGCGCCTTGGTGGGGATTATTCACACTGAAATTAAAAAAAAATTAAAGCTCATGCAACGACTTTTGGTTCTTAAAAAATATATTACAAAGAAGATCACCTTTTCTTGTTTACTTTGTGTAACGATATGTCTTTTTATTCACTGAGCGTGTTTTATATTCCATACTTTATAATTCGCGTTTCTTAAGCACCTCGTGAGAGTGCTGATGAGAGAGCTGAGGAGATCAATATCCGACATTTCACAAACACCGGTACTCCGATTCATTCTCCAGGTTTACCTAAGGCAATGATCCATTTGATTATCAATGTCGTGGAATATTTATATCCTCACGTCTCTGAGAATATAAGCTTCGACACCTTTTACGATTCTATATAGGCCAAGGTCCGTCGTAAATTAGACAGGCCATACTTTGTATACCTTGCTTGGAGGTGTCTTTTGGCAAGTTGGGCCGCTATAAAGTTACCTTCTATATCTCTGTGATCAGGAATCTGGACTAATCTCTATCTCCGACAGAGATCGCCGACCCCCCAAATCTAGTTGCAGCTGGCTATAAGGAAAATATTTTATTTATAACCCCCGTGATAACTGTAACCTCGTTCTGTAAGACCCTGCAATTAGATGAAATGAACAGCTCAGTGTATTCATTGATAAGATTCTAAGTTTAGTGTTCTACAACTCAGAATTTTCCTTTCTAAACGAATGTGGCAACTAAACAAAAAATAATTTCAATATACCTAAGGGGTGTGCATTTATCTCGAAGCATAGAATTCTCTCATTTTCCATGACCTTGCCACGCACTTTTGCAGTATCGCTACAAAGTGAGTTCCCAGAAGGCTATACAAAACCGTTGTTGCCACTTTAACAAACACTATGACATACTTCTGCGTACTTTTGTTATCTTACCATTGCCCCTTTCCACTTGTATGTTTTTCATTTGCTTGCCTCTAGAACTACGCCAACAGCAACGACAGACAGTAAGCAGGATTAAGAGCAATTGCATTTGCAACAACTTTGCCCAGCGTTTGAATTTCCTTGCCGTGTCCTTAAAAGTTAGACGAAGGATGGAAAGAATTTCTTTATTGAGTAGCAAGTAGCACACAAGTGCATGCTTTGGTGTGAATTGAGAGAAGGATAGGACGGGCGGCAGAAAGGAAGGCTAACAAAGTGAAGAAAATTTGA
>NW_023481597.1:0-1951 GCF_013731165.1 Rhagoletis pomonella | reverse complement strand
GCTGTGGTGTTGGGCCTTCGTCTTCGAGTACATATTCATTGGATGACTGAGGTGTTGGGTCTTCGTCTTCGAAAACATACTCACTAATCACTTCAAAAAGGTCGTCAAAATCTTCTGTTGATAATTCGCTGCCTTCGCAGCATAGGTCTTCATCATGATTCAATAATGAAAGGTTTTGTAAGAAAAACTTTCTCTCGCTCTAATTTTATCAATGACACTCCCACCCTACTCCTAAAAACAAAAACAGTGATGTTTCTTTTCCAAATTTCTTTGCAAGTTTTAAGAATATTTTTAAATTGTTAGTAGTGAAATTTTTACTTTTTAAATTTGGAGAAATTTTTGTTCTTCATTCACTGGCGCCAACAAGACAAAATGGGTGAGAATCGTTGGACTACAGAAATACAATGTAGGCTAAAGAGACGAAATTCCCTTAGATGCCGAAATGTATTTGTCGATATTCGTGGAGACCTCTTGACTCTGTACCTGTAAAGTAAAGCGCGCGTTCTGGTAAATGAGCAAACGAAGGTATTTAGGTATTGTCCTCCACAAAACAATCCTGGTGTCTCCGAATTAGACTTTGACGCAATATAATATTGGCAACCCGCATTAATGGGCCCAATAGTAACACATGACAGCTCGGTTTAGGCAATGCCGCGATGTAATTGCACACTTACGGCACTTCTCATTTGACGATGTAGATTACGTTCCCTGTCTCAGTCGTTCAGTAGCTGCGTGTTAGTTTTATTCTTCCTGAGCTCGTCCGGCACGAATCGCCAATTGCGGCTGTGTAAGCCAATTTTGAATATTCTCCCCAGAACATTAAAAATGCGACATCAAAGAATTCGAATAACCATATTCGAAACAATCGAGCCATTACCGCGAAAGAAACGTAAGCTCAAAATTTTTTTTATTTGCCGTTCTTTTTTTGTTTAACAAATATTGCATATTTTCCGCAAAACTACAAGTTTGGTATAAACATAGAAATATTTATTTTTAATAACAATCGGGGCTTATATTTGATGTAAATAAGCTTGTTTAAATTAAATAATTAAATCAAATTCGTTTTTGTTTTAAAATACCACCATTCACTATTATCCACACCTTTTTATGGAATTTAGCTCCCAGTTTAGGAAGTGTGATTCAATTCTTCCCCTTTTTCTTCTGCTTCCAAAAACCATCCCTGTGGGTGGGAGTGCCAAATTTTAGAAAAAAGCTACTTACAAAACCTTTAATAATTGAATCATGGGTCTTCATTGATTTTAGACATTTTCTCGCAGAATATAAAATGTAATTTATCAAAATTTTTTTTATATTAATTTTTTTCTTGAGTAAATTTGAAAACTTTCAAAACGAAATTTCATAAGGGTTCTTGTTTTCATTAAAAAGGGGTTGAGGAGTTCCATTACATTGAAATTTTTTTAACTAATTATTAATTAAAAAGTTTGCTTTTTAAACATATTTACTACGCACTTCTGCAGGAGGGTACCATAACTTTTTTCACGTAACGGATATTTGGAACAACCAAAATCGAGATAGATATATACTACATTTATGTACATATGTATGTATATACCGAAAATGCCCAGAATGAAAAGAAAAGTTGATTAGTCCATGTCCGTCTGTCTGTCTATCCGTTTTTTTGTGTACACGATAACTCTAGCAAAAGTTTAGATATCTGAAGAAAATTCGGCACGCGTGTTTCCCTTTATGCAGGGCAGCAGTGTATTGAAAATACAAAAATTAAACAATAAATAACCTGGTCCTGGAGTTCTTCAACAAACTTCTGAAATATGGTGTTCTTGAACAGTTTTTTTAGATAGGGAGTTTTTGAACTGGCTGCTGATACAGGTCGATCTTTCACTTAGGTGTCGATATGTAGTTTTTATGTTAACAAACAAACCGAAACTTGGGTTAAAAAGCGTGCCAAACCTTCTGCAATGAAATGGGTATG
>NW_023481596.1:0-1951 GCF_013731165.1 Rhagoletis pomonella | reverse complement strand
TATTCACTGGCAAGGCGCAGAGCGTTCGGGGCAGCAATATTAATTTGGGCCTGTGCCAATTGATAGAAAAGATCTATGGTGGAAAAACTTTTTACAATGGTGAGAAAATTTTACATTTCTGCTGTGCCAATTCGTAACTTTTTACTGCTGGAAATTGTTGACAGTTGCCGTGATGCAGAAGAAGAGTATCGAGTTAGCAATTAAAAAAATACAGCGATTATAAAGAAAATATTAGAATTTGCTGATTTCGGATCTTCCAGAACTTAAATCCATCCTTCTAGAAATGTTTTCTCTAATACCCACTCGCTTTGGTTTACTCTTGATAATAGCTTTATTTCTTTACTTCTCTAGCGTGATTCAATAATAAAAGGTTTGATAATTATTGACAGCTGCAGTTTGACAGGCCCTTGCGTTAAAGGCCTGTATGCAGCTCTCAAGAAAAGCAAAAACTCCATATAAAATGACGCACAAGAAATGGCTAAGGAGTTTTCTTGAGTCAAATTTCCTTAAGGCAGTACGCAGTTCTTAAGAAATTTACTACGCTTTCTACTACGGTTTTCTAAAGTTTTTTTTGTGAAAAAAGAGCACAAGGCAACCCAGGTTTGCAACAGAAATATATGCCCGTTCCATTATTTCTTGAGGAAAGAGTGAGGCAACAGGCTGTGAAGTATCAAAATGTCAAAATTCCTTGGACACACACACACGAAATAATGGCAATTTTTTCTTGACCGTTTTCTTGAGAGCTGCATACAGGGCTTTACAAAGGACGGGGGGGAAACGGGAAAGATTGGAATTCCTTGGTGCAAAAATTGTAGTAGAAAAGTACACAAAGTAGTAGATTAGTAGTGAAATTTCTTTTGTAAATTCTAATGCATTTGCAGGAAATTTGGCATTTTAAATGAAATATTGAACGAAATGTTATGAAATCTACGTGAATTATGTAATTCATGTGCTATTTAGCTGTATAATAACTGCAAAAAGGCTCAAAATTAAAATTAAACCTTTATGGAGTTTAAGTAAATATCGAATTAAAAACAAATTTATAGTTTTGTTATTGTAAACAAGTAAAAAAGTTTAAGTTCGGGTGAAGCCGAATCTTGAATACCCGGCGCAAGTATTAAATATAATTTTTTCACCTTTCCGAAATCTACCGTTAAATGGTAAGCAGGGGTGGTTCAGCAGTTCTGAAATTTACCGTTATATGAAAAGCGCAATTTTATTCCGACTTCTTAAATTTTCTCTTCTTGGTTTTGTGTGTCAAGTACAATATTTATACCGAGCTTAGTACAATTTCATAGAACGGTTACCGAGATACACTAGTGTGGTCGCTCATTTTCTAAAAATTTGTCATTAACGTATTTCTTGCTAGAGAATTATTGCAAACATCAAATTGGAATAAATTAGCTTAAGTAGTTACTGATATATCCAAGATTTCGTATTTCTCTAAATTACCGTTATATAGGAGGTGGGCATGGTTATTGTCCGATTTTCAAAAATTTTTAGATGTTTGGTATTTTTTACCAGGACCAACTATTGTGTCTAGTTTGGAAGACATTGATGGAGCGGTTACCAAGATTTACTTATTTTCCTCCTGAAGATCATTGTAAATATCAATTTTGAGTGAATAAGCTTCAGAAGTTACCAAAATATCGCAGTTTCGTTTATCTGAAAACTACCGTTATATGGGAGGTTGGCGTGGTTATTGGCCGATTTTGCCCATTTTCAATTCCATCGGTCCTAGGCTCAAAAGAGGTACACGTACCAAGTTTCCTCAAGATAATTTAATTTTTCAATCATCGCTTAATCGATATATTTTTTCATACTTAGCATTTATGTATACAAAAAAAGAAGAGCATAAGAACGAGAGAGAGCTGTTAGTTTCTGCCAGTTTTGTATACAAAAAAAAGAAGAGCATAAGAACGAGAGAGAGCTGTTAGTTTCTGCCAGTTTT
>NW_023481595.1:0-1951 GCF_013731165.1 Rhagoletis pomonella | reverse complement strand
AGAACCAATGGCAATGTATGCATGTATGTCAAATGTTCGATTTACAACCGCAATGCAGATCGATGCAGTTATGGGCATTAAGGAACCAATATAGAGATATTTTCTGCCTTTGGACTAGTGTAAGGAATTTCAAATGCACTACTTAATTCACTTATGTATATATATTATGAATTATATGTCTACTTCTTATTAGCGATATTTTTTCATTTTAAGGCTCAAAATGTAAAAATAATCTGTGTACGGAAGAAATGCTGCACAACACTGTCAGCGAGAAAAAATTTATCTACAATCAACGGGATTTTACAGCCACTTCAAACTTACATTTTATTGAACTACAATTAATTGGGCTATTTAACAGCCTAAATATTCGAATTTTCTTGAAAATTTTCTGATTAAAAACTTTAAAATTTTGCTGAATTTTGAAAGTTTGAAATTTTGATTTACTTAGTTTTTGATGTAGAATGAGCTATACATTTATAAAAATTAGCGAACAAATTTTTCCATGAAAAACATCTTGAATTATTTTCTATGTAGGCAATTAATAAAAAAATTGCATTTATTTAGTCAAATATACTACACTTACATAAGTACATATGTATAAATAAAACATACTTTAGCGACTGTACATTATTCACGGACGATAAGACAAAAATAATTGTACGCTTATATTGTTTGGCTCGCATGAAACGCGTGCATTAGGCCAAGGCTTTTTCTACTAAAGGGTGATTTTTTTGAGGTTAGGATTTTCATGCATTAGTATTTGACAGATCACGTGGGATTTCAGACATGGTGTCAAAGAGAAAGATGCTCAGTATGCTTTGAAATTTCATCATGAATAGACTTACTAACGAGCAACGCTTGCAAATCATTGAATTTTATTACCAAAATCAGTGTTCGGTTCGAAATGTGTTTCGCGCTTTACGTCCGATTTATGGTCTACATAATCGACCAAGTGAGCAAACAATTAATGCGATTGTGACCAAGTTTCGCACTCAGTTTACTTTATTGGACATTAAACCAACCACACGAATGCGTACAGTGCGTACAGAAGAGAATATTGCGTCTGTTTCTGAGAGTGTTGCTGAAGACCGTGAAATGTCGATTCGTCGCCGTTCGCAGCAATTGGGTTTGTGTTATTCGACCACATGGAAGATTTTACGCAAAGATCTTGGTGTAAAACCGTATAAAATACAGCTCGTGCAAGAACTGAAGCCGAACGATCTGCCACAACGTCGAATTTTCAGTGAATGGGCCCTAGAAAAGTTGGCAGAAAATCCGCTTTTTTATCGACAAATTTTGTTCAGCGATGAGGCTCATTTCTGGTTGAATGGCTTCGTAAATAAGCAAAATTGCCGCATTTGGAGTGAAGAGCAACCAGAAGCCGTTCAAGAACTGCCCATGCATCCCGAAAAATGCACTGTTTGGTGTGGTTTGTACGCTGGTGGAATCATTGGACCGTATTTTTTCAAAGATGCTGTTGGACGCAACGTTACGGTGAATGGCGATCGCTATCGTTCGATGCTAACAAACTTTTTGTTGCCAAAAATGGAAGAACTGAACTTGGTTGACATGTGGTTTCAACAAGATGGCGCTACATGCCACACAGCTCGCGATTCTATGGCCATTTTGAGGGAAAACTTCGGAGAACAATTCATCTCAAGAAATGGACCGGTAAGTTGGCCACCAAGATCATGCGATTTGACGCCTTTAGACTATTTTTTGTGGGGCTACGTCAAGTCTAAAGTCTACAGAAATAAGCCAGCAACTATTCCAGCTTTGGAAGACAACATTTCCGAAGAAATTCGGGCTATTCCGGCCGAAATGCTCGAAAAAGTTGCCCAAAATTGGACTTTCCGAATGGACCACCTAAGACGCAGCCGCGGTCAACATTTAAATGAAATTATCTTCAAAAAGTAAATGTCATGGACCAATCTAACGTTTCAAATAAAGA
>NW_023481594.1:665-1951 GCF_013731165.1 Rhagoletis pomonella | reverse complement strand
AATTTTTTTGAATATGCAGTTTTATAGCCCATTAAATTTTAGTATAGTAAAGTGGAAGTTTTAGAGATTGCAAAACAGCCGTTATTTTTTTTTTTAATTTTCTTTTAAAACGGTTTTAGGCATTTTCATCGATAAGGAAAAAGTGCAAGAAGCCGTGAGCATAAACAATATGAAAAATCAACGCAATTTGGCAGTAGCTTAACACTTGCACTTTATTGTACTCAAATTTAATGGGCTACAAAATTGCATACTCGAAAAAATTCTAAACAAAATTTAATTTTTTTTTTAATTGTAATGTACTCATTTTACTCAACTTCGGTGTAAAAAAAATTCATAACTCAAATTATTGTAGAGTGCACCCCATAACATTATGATTTTTTCCAATTTTTTTTGAGATGGCATATTTTCAAAAACTATTTTTTTTTTTAAAAAAAAAAAAAAATTTGTATGTGGAAAATTTTTCAAGAAAAAAAATTAAAAAATATTTTTTTTCGTAGGGAATTTTGATGTGTGTATGTGTGATTTTATCGATAAAAATGTTTTAATTGCGTATGCATGTTCACTTTGAGCAAATTGTGAGCACTGGTTGGGGAAATCTTCGGTATATTGGGCAAATCCCTAATTGGGCCTCAATTGGGCCAAAATTAGAGCCCAATTGGAAAAACACTTTTGGATCTGATCGGGCAACCTCAAAAAATTTCCAGCAAGGAAACTTTATCAAAATGGGCAACAATTTTTGCGTCCTCAACTGGCACGAAAATCTGATAGCATCATATAAGTGCATTTTCAGAAAAAAAATCATAACTCGAAAACGACGAATTTTAGCATATTGCTACTCGTACTATATTGAGTTAATACTATTCCCTAATAGACAAAAAAGTTTGAGAGAAAAAAAAGATGTGGCAATTGAAAAAAATCAATGAAAAAAAAAAAATTTTTGTTTCTAAACAATAATTAATTAATAATTAACAATTACTGATTTTTAGTTCACTAGATCGATTCAGTAGATCAATATCTGCAATTAAAAAAATCGTTAAAATCCTTGCTTTTTTGCGGCAGTTATAAGCGATTTCATCAAAAGTTGCTATTAAGAGAGGAAAAAGAAGCGTTCGTTCTCAAAAAGAAAAAAATTCATTATTCGAAAAATTCGCATTTCTGAGCAAAAAGAAAAAATACGTATCTCCTTAAATTGTTCAAGGAACAATCCCTGTGAGTTTTATCGCAAACTTAAATTCACTTTCCCCCAGGCCGGGGGAAAGTGAATTTAAGTTTGCGATAAAACTCAC
>NW_023481594.1:0-565 GCF_013731165.1 Rhagoletis pomonella | reverse complement strand
AAATTCACTTTCCCCCGGCCTGGGTGATTTGAGATGGAATGAGCCAGTACGAAAAATAATGACAAAATATAGTAGTTGAAGCACGATGAAGCTAAAAGTATGGTTCATGGATGCCTTAATTTAAAAGAAAGAAAATAGTTTGTCTCCTTTAATTTATGCTGAACTGAATATTTGTACTATTGTGTCATATTTTCATTTGTTTACCCCGAGCGACGTCGGGTCCTCTGCTAGTTCAAATACCGATGCTTTTTTATAAAGTTAAAAGTTATGATGTTTTCTTCGGACTTTAGTTTTTTATTTTGGCATACAAATTTTCCTGTGAAAGCTATTAACAATTTTTAAAATAATATTTATTTTTCAACCGCTTTAAGATGACGCTGTGAGTTAGTTTTGTCATATATATTTCATAACAAATTATTTTCAAAGTAAAACCGAGAAACTTGCAACGAGGCGGAAGTTATTACATAGTTATTTTCATGACGCGCAAAGTCCCAGTGGGAAAGTGGAAATTCATTGCCTTTTTCTACCAAGAAAAGATTAACAACTACGGTTGAACGAAAAAATG
>NW_023481593.1:643-1951 GCF_013731165.1 Rhagoletis pomonella | reverse complement strand
TTTTACATGAATATTCTACAAAAGTATAGTAAAACATATTATAATTACAGAAGCTTACACGAATAGTGAAAATCTTTAAGAGATTATTTTATAGGCAAATGTTTAGTCGTTCAAAACGAAAACAATACCCTTTTTTGTTTTTTGTACGGCACCCTGAAATTGTGCATATGGAAACTGTGCATACGAAATAATGCATATGAAAAAACCCGAAATAATGCATACGAAAAAAACCGAAATAATGCATATATGCACAGTTTCGGTTGAAAACCGAAATAATGCATATGAAAAAAAACCGAAATAATGCATATATGCACAGTTTCGGTTGAAAACCGCAATAATGCATATTAGATAAACCGAAATTATGCATATGCACTCTTTCGTTTGAAAACCGAAATAATGCATATGAAAAAAACCGAAATAATGCATATATGCACAGTTTCGGTTGAAAACCGAAATAATGCATATGAAAAACCCGAAATAATGCATACATGCACACTTTCGTTTGAAAACCGAAATAACGCGTATGAGAAAAACGAAGTAATGCATACATGCACAGTTTCGGTTCAAAACCGAAATAATGCATATGACAAAAACCGAAGTAATGCATACATGCACAGTTTCGACTCAAAACCGAAGTAATGCATATGACAAAAACCGAAATAGTGCATACATGAAACCGAACTTCTTTCTGAGTAGGCGGCCTTCGGCCGCGAATTCTCCTTTCTGTGTTGCCGGAAAAGGGGGCCGGAAGTATTTTTGCGCAGAACTTCTTTCTGCGTAGGCGGCCTTCGGCCGCGCTTAGGGATTATAACCATTACTGAGTAGAATTCTCCATTGTGTTGCCGGAAAAGGGGACCAGAAGGATTTTTTGCGCAGAACTTCTTTCTGCGTAGGCGGCCTTCGGTCGCGCTTAGGGATTATAACCCTTACTAAGTAACTAGAATTCTCCTTTCTGTGTTGCCGGAAAAGAAGGGCGGAAGTATTTTTGGGCAGAACTTCTCTCTGCGTAGGCGGCCTTCGGCCACGCTTAGGGATTATAACGCTACTAAGTAGAATTCTCCTTTATGTGTTGCGGGAAAAAGGGGCCGGAAGTACTTTTGCGCAGAACTTCTTTCTGCGTAGGCGGCCGCGCTTAGGGATTATAACCCTTACTAAGTAGAATTCTCCTTTCTGTATTGCCGGAAAAGGGGGGCCGGAAGTACTTTTGCGCAGAACTTTTCTCTGCGTAGGCGGCTTTCAGCCGCGCTTAGGGATTAAAACCCTTACTGAGTAGAATTCTCCATTGTGTGTTGCCGAAAAAGGGGACCA
>NW_023481593.1:0-543 GCF_013731165.1 Rhagoletis pomonella | reverse complement strand
GAAGGGCGGAAGTATTTTTGGGCAGAACTTCTCTCTGCGTAGGCGGCCTTCGGCCGCGCTTAGGGATTATAACGCTACTAAGTAGAATTCTCCTTTATGTGTTGCGGGAAAAGGGGGCCGGAAGTACTTTTGCGCAGAACTTCTTTCTGCGTAGGCGGCCTTCTGCCGCGCTTAGGGATTATAACCCTTACTAAGTAGAATTCTCCTTTCTGTGTTGCCGGAAAAGAAGGGCGGAAGTATTTTTGCGCAGAACTTCTCTCTGCGTAGGCGGCCTTCGGCCGCGCTTAGGGATTATAACCGTTACTAAGTAGAATTCTCCTTTCTGTGTTGCCGGAAAAGGGGACCGGAAGTATTTTTGCGCAGAATTTCTTTCTGCGTAGGCGGCCTTCGGCCGCGCTTAGGGATTATAACCCTTACTAAGTAGAATTCTCCTTCCTGTGTTGCCGCAAAAGGGGACCGGAAGTATTTTTGCGCAGAACTTCTTTCTGCGTAGGCGGCCTTCGGCCGCACTTAGGGATTATAACCCTTACTAAGTAGAATTCT
>NW_023481592.1:0-1951 GCF_013731165.1 Rhagoletis pomonella | reverse complement strand
TACGTTTCCTGTATACCAGAATGTAAGCTTTCCCTGACATGATATAGATAAATTTGTTTGACCGCTTCGACTTCAGTTTCGATATCCTGTGCTCTCATTGTGCACTTTATAAACTCTAATTGTTTATCGTTAGAGAACATTTCTATGAGCTTTTCTTGAACTACATTATATTGCCGTTCAGATAGTTCTGAAAAAATTCCTACTTTTCCGTTTGTTATATATTTCCTAAATATATCACCTAGTCTACTAAAATCATATTCCGAAACGAAAATAATTATTTTCCCATGTATCATTTTTAGCTCTAAATATATCACCTAGTCTACTAAAATCATATTCCGAAACGAAAATAATTATTTTCCCATGTATCATTTTTAGCTCTTCTGTCCTATTATTTGTTAAAATAATTTGTGTTTTATATTTGTTGACTATCTCTTCTTTGATATAAAAATGATCATGCAAATTTTCTTCAGCTGAATGGACCGTTTGCATTGACGCATCATCCTCGAGATCGTCGATTATGTTGAGGTCGTATTCAATATTTTCGCCCGTATTTTCTTCACTATGTTCTATTCTGCTCAAGAAATCGGCTACTTTATTTTCCTTACCCTTCAAATATTCAATGTCAAATTGATATTCTCCTAGTTTTAATAACCATCTCTGATGACGTTGTTGTTGTTGTTGTTGTAGCAGCATACAAAATCCCCAAAGACTTTTTGGGGAGTGTTGCTGGAGTGACAGTCCTTGGCCAGATATAAATCTGGGTCGTTCCGGTTACGTAGACCCGACTGTCGTGGGAACGTGGTGACATGTCCTTTCCTCTGTATTTAGAGTGTAAAAATTTTATGGGTTGGTGGTCTGTTACAATTTTGAATTTCCTTCCGTACAAATATGGTCTGAAGTAATTCACGCTCCACATAATAGCTAAGAATTTCTTATCCGTAGCTGAATAGTTTCGTTCGTGATTATTTAGCGTTCTTGATGCATAGCAAATTGGGTGTCCTTCTTGTGATATAAAAGCGCCAATTGCATAATTTGATGCATCAGTTGTTAATGTAAATTCTTTTTCGAAATTTGGATATCTTAAAATTGGGTGTGAACTAATTAATTGTTTGAGCTTAACAAAAGCTTCTATGTAAGAAAGGTCCTTAGTGTTGATTCTTACTCCCTTTTTTTAAATATTTCGTAATTGGTTGTGCTACCTTTGCGTAATCTTTGACAAATTTTCGGTAGTACCCTGTTATACCCAAAAAACTCTTTATTTTTTTTTGTTCTAGGTAGTTCTAACTCTTCTATAACTTTTATTTTATCTGGGTTAGGCTTCATACCCTCCTTCGTTAGTACGTGTCCTAAGAACTCAGTTTCTCTCTTTAAAAAATTACATTTGTCCACTTGTATTTTTAAATTTTTTTTCTCTAGGACCTTAAAAATATCTTTGATTGCCTTTATGTGTTCCTGCAACGTTGTGCTGAAAATTAGAATGTCATCTAAGTAAACAACACAACACACACAGGTTGCAGGTGCGGTCTTTAACCCAAATGGCATCCTTGTAAATTCATACAGACCATGAGGTGTAACGAACGCAGTTTTGCACCTGTCTTCCTCTTTAATTGTAATTTGATGATATCCCTTAGCAAGGTCTAGTGTCGTGAAGTATTGGGCACGTCCCAATTTATCTAATATTGAATCAATGTTAGGTAACGGATATTTATCATCGATTGTTACCTCGTTCAATTTTCTATAATCTACTACTATTCTGTACTTTCTTTTTCCTGAGTTATCGATTTTCTTTGGGATTACTAATAAGGGACTGGAGTACCTGGAATTACTTTTTCTTATAATACCTTGCTCCTCCATCTCTTTAATTTGCCTACGAACTTCCTCTTCATGTTATGGTGGGTATCTGTATAATTTCGAGTTTATTTGCTCGTCCGTAGTGGTCCTAATTTCATGT
>NW_023481591.1:0-1951 GCF_013731165.1 Rhagoletis pomonella | reverse complement strand
TAAGTATTTAATATGTATGTGTATATGAATGGAAAGGCCTGTTGATGTTGATGATGAGAACAAATAAAATTTAATTTGAAATAAAAGAAAGTTTTATAATTACTTATTTATTTTGATAATAAGAATTTTAAGCATAAATGTCCACAATTATATGAATTATAGCTTTGCTGTTGATTATAGTTATAGTTAATGTTTTTTCCTAAATACTTTATTATTTGCTTAGGAGGCTGTAAGTTTCCAAAGCTATCGAAGTAATCAATCTCATTATCGTTTTTCCAGTAAGCTACCCAATGCGTTCCCGGACCCTTTGAACTATCCAAATTTATTATTCCACATTCTCTCTTAAATGGTTTACGGGGTAAAGTGTCACACATCAGTAAGGGGTCTTCTGGGTAGCTTAATTAAGAGTTTTTTTGGTATGGTTTTAAATATAATCCGAATCCCTTTTTATAAGGCTTTAAAAACATTCCTTTTCCCATTGAAATAGCTTCCATTGTATTATTATGACGTTTCGCCTCCAATAACTGCTCCTTTCCAGTTTTTATAGCATTGATTGTTTTAATAATTCCTGCTGTACCGCCAGATAGACTTCCAAGTGCTCCTAATGCTACGAATAAAGGCGCTAATGGGAGAAATCCTCCAGATTTAGGTAATGGTATTACACGTGGTGCTTTTATTATAGATTTTTTTCCTCTAAAAATATTATTTACAACCTTTCGTGAAATTTTAATTGCATCTTTTAAGTTATCACTTTTCTTTAAATTTTGTTTAGCACTTTTTAAAGCATGTTTGAAGAGATGATAACCAGTTTTTCCTCCCACTTTCTTAGTTTTACTATAAATGTTCCCCATACCGAATTTCGTTTTTGTCTTCATTATATTTGTAGCTAACCAAGCATTTGTTTTCCCATTAAGATTGCTATCCTTCGGTCTAACTCTTTCCCAAGCCTTCTCAATTAATTTTTTATCAGCAATATGTCGGTTATCTAAATCTTTATTATATAAATATGATATATCATGTTCTCTACAAGCAGTGTCTAGTAGATTAATCCCTCGATCTCCTCTTACTAAAAGTTTCCGTAGTTTCGTTCCAGGTTCACAAAATTGATAACTAGGCAAATGAAGTTCAATAGGAAGCTTATTAATTATATTATTTATAAAACCTTTTCCAACGACTAACGATTTAAGAATAAGCCTATTTTCATAAATAACTCTCATATAAAATAATATTATATTCAAATAAACGCTTAAGTTTTTTAATAAATCTATAGTTCTATATAATTAAATTTTAAATTTCTAAATACCAATTCAACAGTTAATTTATATTCAAATACAATATTGTTATATGATTTAGAATAAACTTCTACATCATACATCGCTTCCCTATTTGTTCTACTATAATACTTTAATTTAGTCTTAATATCCAAACCCCTTCTTTCATATTCATGTTGCTTTTGATGTTGCTCCATTATGTACTCCTCAATTTCACCGCCACAAACGGTTAGGAATTTTCCATTGTCATCCTCTTCATCTCATTTTTTGTTAAAAAAAAAAGCATGGGCTACTCTGACTGGGATGCCCAAAACCTGTAACCCTCATCTTCATCTTCAATACATGTATAAGGGTTTTTCATGTCTTCAAAGCACAACATCTCCAATTCGAAATCGAAGTTGTACTCTCCATGATGCTCGCTATTGAGGATTCGATTGATTCCAGGCATGATGTGTTTTATAAGTATCTTTAAACAAAGTAATAATTTCTAATGTACAGTATTAGCTTATTTATACATATTTCATAACTATATAAAAAGCATTGAGGTAAACTGTTGATAAAGAACATATTTAAATATACATATATTTTAGTAATCTATTTTATACTTCATAATATGATTCAATTAAAATGTGGAAATAATCTTAAACTCAATGTTGCTGTCAAAGAATATATTTATTTTT
>NW_023481590.1:0-1951 GCF_013731165.1 Rhagoletis pomonella | reverse complement strand
AAGGGTATTTAATATTAACGATTTATTCAAAGATGACTAAGTCCTACCATAAGTGTAAATAAAAATTGCTTCAGTCCATTCCATAAGGATTTGCTGGTGCAGATTGTGACATATGAGTCGATACATAGAGATCGTCACCTGAAATGCAATTGGCTCTGTAGACTGGTAGATAGCTGGCGGCTGGATATTTACGCGCCGTGCAAATATTGCGTGCAGGTCATCATAAAATGGACAAGTCCTTTTGATGTATTCTTCAACACTTTTTACATCTCCACTCTCAAGCAATCCTGCTCCCGTTTGGCCTTTCCACTTGAGTGCGGTCAAAAAACTTGTTTTAAGATGCCTCATTTTTGTACGCATAGTATCCCATTTGATGTTGCGTAAATTTGGTGCACTTTCCGTAATGCGATCATAAAATTTTTGAGCAGTTGGTTTCTAAATTAAATTCATAAAATATACAGCAATGTAATAATAAAAAATGTAAGAATTTTACCTCAAACTGTTCCGGATTAGCCTTCACATTGTCAAAGACAATCGTAATTAAATCTCTAGTTTGCTGTTCTGTCCACCGAAAAGTGCCATTAATCCGTAATCGTTTTTTCTATAAATGCGTGTACATAACAAATTCATTTTTACCTTCTGCACAGCTGATATTGATTTGCGACAAATTGCCATAGATGCCACTGAAAATAGTCTCGCATAGTTGCCATTTTATCGCAAAACAAATTGCATGTAAAAATGAACAGCTGATTTGCGAGATTGCCATGTTGCGAAGTTTGCAACAAATGCCATAAGTTTGCGACATTAAATGAGTACCATTATTGTTTTTCGACAACATTTTTTCATTAGAAACGGCTTTAAGCTCGATAAAAATTGTTGAATATAATGGTTAAAAGGCCATAAAAACAAAAAAGATTTAAGATATCCGTACACCTATTAAAATAGCTTAATGGTGACAACATTGTTTTTGTTGAAACTAGGGGAACGAAGGGTATTGTGGATTCAGCGGCTAATGACTTCCACCTATTTAAAAAAGCGAGAGTAATTTAAAATAGCGATTCAAGCATAAGTGAAGGGAAGCCAATAAATCCTTATCCTTACTAATATTATAAATCCGAAAGTGAGTTTGTTTGTTTGCTACGCTTTCACGCTTTAACTACTCAACCGATCATCACGAAATTTTGTACAGTGCTGTCATTTAGCCCAACTTAAAATATAGGATAGTTCTAATCTCAATTAGACAAGGGGGCGTGGCACCTCCCATACAAAAGGAATTTTTCATACTGCATTACTCAGGAAATATTTTGGATATATTACTGGAACTTTGTATGGAGATATATAAATTCATTATTTACTCATGGATGAGGGCTGCCACCCTTTAAAAAATCAAATCTAACTTCCTTATTAATATTATAAATCCGAAAGTGAGTATGTTTGTTTGCTACGATTTCACGCTTTAACTAATCAACCGATCATCATGAAACTTTGTACACTGCTGTCATTTAGCCCAACTTAAAATATAGGATAGATTTAATCTCGATTAGGCAAGGGGGCGGGTCACCTCCCATACAAACGGAATTTTTCATACTGCATTACTCAGGAAATACTGGAACTTCGTATGGAGATATATAAAATCTTTATTTACTCATGGATGAGGGCTGCCACCCTTTAAAAAAAATTAAATTTAACTTCAATTAAGGGAGTTATTTAATTCAAAATTATATTAAAAAATGGATGTCAAGAAGCTTAAAATAGCTGTAGTAATATATTTTGAAAAGGGTTGCCACCTGTTTGAAAAGTCAAGTTTAAATTAATTATACGCAAGGTATCTGAAGAATTAAAATATGGCTGCCTATCGAAATATTGTTAAGCAACCTTTAGTTTGAAAGTTTTGAATAATCTTCAGTCTTTCACAAGGGTTGCCACCTTTCTAAAAATTAAATTCAACTAT
>NW_023481589.1:0-1952 GCF_013731165.1 Rhagoletis pomonella | reverse complement strand
TCGTCACCTTAGATTTAGATTTCTAATGGAAAAAGTTAAATAAAATAGTTTTTTTAATGTACCACATTTCGCTGATTTTGGACTGGTGGGGATCTAGTTACAATCGGACTGGTTCGTTTTTGGCGATAAAGATCTAGTATGGAACTAGAAATTCACTAGTCTGCGGTTTCCCTGAGGGTGTATATACCAAGCATGCAGAGCGGTGACAACACACACAAAAGCCCTGCAGAAAATCTGACTAGCTCAGAACTAGCGTAGAACTAGACCTTTTGCCGACAGTACTAGTTCTAGTTCAATACCCAAGCAATGCATTCAACAGTCCAGTTTTACACGGCGATGTCATTGGCTGTGGCAATTGTCGCCCAGCGCCTTACTTTGCAAATAGTTTTTAACCGGTTCCGTTTTGAATTTTTTTTATAAGAAAACATTTTTAAGAGTCGATTTTTGGATATTTTTTTCGTTTTATTTTCTTTTACAGATTCCATGTTTGTTACACATTTTATTTACCGACTTTTCACAAGAAAAGGTTATTCGACGGAATAGCTTTTTTTTATCTATGTTACCGCATAACTTTGGACCACATTAATTGATTTCTACAATTCTTTTTTTTTTTAAGGAAAGGTGTTACCTCACAGGTGGTCCCATTCTAATTTGGTTTAAATCCGATCATTGGATCATGAAGAGATTAAGGATAATTTGTATGAGAATTGAAGTCGGTTTTGTTTTTTGCTTAAAAATTACTTGTTAAAAAAAAATATTGTAAGCGGTACGCAACAATTTAAATTCATTAAATCTGAAAACTCACAACTGCTTCCACCGCGATTTGAACTCGCGAACGATGCTGGAGTCAGTCGGAGGTCTTCTCGCTGAGCTACTTTCGTATTGTACGGGAAGTGACAATTTGTACACTTACACCGCAAGTTTCAACTGTCTCTCTCTGCAGCCGTTTTGCACTAGTTCAGAGATAGTTATGAAATATTTAGTTCGGAACTAGCGCTTTGCCAGACTGTCTCTAAATTTTACTGCAGGGTGTTTATCCGTACAAATCGCATGCTGTGGTGTTGATGAAAATTCAACATTTGAAAGAACATTTATATGTCTGCTTGCTACAATTTGGGTGACAGGTAACATGATCAACGGAAATAAAGTCAATTGACATTATCACCTTTTCAAAAGCGAAATAAAGTCAACAAAAATTTGGAAATAAAGTCATTGACGCTATTTCCTCATTCAAATGGAAATAGCGTCAACAATGCTTCTTAAAGAATGTCGATTCATAGAAAAAAATTTTGTTCTTACAATAAACATTGCCCCGTAAGTGTTGTTTTTTAATAGATGAAAAAGGTTATTGCCAAATCCTCAGTGTGGTATATTAATCCACATACAATCATGAACTACCACCAATTGATTTTATTAAAAAAATTTAAATTACGAATATAGTAAAAACACGATGCGAAAAAACCAAACGCAATACGCAGCTGGAATACGAGAAATATTTGAAGAAAGAGTGTAGAAATGATCCAGAACTTGCAAAATATGTTTCGTTTCCACAAAATTAAGCGAACACTATTAAATTGAAGAAACAGTCCATGTCCAAAAACCCCGGAGGAACACTGAAAGAATTCTGTGCTTTAAATTAGCATATTTTGAACGAATAAGGAAACCATTATAGAAAAGGAATTTTCTTACACTGTATTCATGTCTCCGCCAGCAATTTGTGACATCATTTAAAAGCAGCTAAGGAGACCGCCGACACTATTCAGTTCAAGCCGAATTATTGATTATTTAATATCGGAACCGAGATCATGTAAATTGATTGGTTTTCACATACTTTTGAAACAAAAGTTATATGCTTTTTTACTGCAGACAAGTTGTTGCCAAAACACAGCAGAAATCTTCCAATAACTTACAAATATAAAAATGTGAAATATCGAGGGCTTAAATTCATTAAT
>NW_023481588.1:0-1952 GCF_013731165.1 Rhagoletis pomonella | reverse complement strand
TAGAAATTTACAAATGCGAATAAAATACTGTAATGATATAATTTGTACTAGTGTTCGCCCAGCGGTTGAAATTCAACCGATAAAATTAAGGATAGTTTATGTAAGTTGAATGAGCTAAAATAACATTAGTTGGAATGAGTTAAGTGGAGGGGAGTTTAGCTTAGTACTTGGCATAACATAACATAACCATAACATGAGAAAAAATAACATAACATATGAAGCATAACACACCACAATATAACATCGCACACTCTTCAGTTGTATTTCCTTTTTATCCCTTTTTTCACCTCTATCTAAATCTTATTTATTTTGGTTCATTTTATGCCAAATGATGTTGCCTTTGATGCCACATCAAGTTATATCATGTCATGTGGTGAAATTGGGTGTGGTGAGCTGCGGTGTGGTGGAATTGGGTGTAGGAGATACGGTGTGGTGAATTTAGGTGTGGTGGATTCAGGTGTGGTGAGTTAAGTTATGGTGAGAAAGTTGAGGTGTGGTGAATTTTGGTGTGGTGAGTTGAGGTGAGTTAAGGTGTGGTGAGAAAACTGAGGTGTGGTGAATTAAGGGTGGTGGATTTAGGTGTGGTGGATTTAGGTGCGGGGGTTAAGGTGTGGCGAGTTGAGGTGTGGTGAATTTAGGTGTGGGGAGTTAAAGTGTAGTGAATTAATGTGTGGTGAGCACAGGTGGAGTAAGTTTTTAAGTTAAGATGAGTTAAAGCTAAGGGGTTATGATCTTTATCCTTATCTTCATCTTCATCTTCATCTTCATCTTCATCTTCATCTTCATCTTCATCTTCATCTTCATCTTCATCTTCATCTTCATCTTCATCTTCATCTCCATCTTCATCTTCATCTTTATCTTCATATCCACCTTCGTTTGTATTTAGGTTTCTTTACTTTTATTCTAATCTTTGCCTTTATCCCTTTCATCTTCTACATATTCAACTTTACCTTCTTCCTTGCATGAATCTTAATCTTCGTAAATCTGATTTCTAAACTGCTGCTTAGCAGATTTCTTTAATTCAGTATCAATATTAAAGCAATGTCATTGATGCCACATAAAGTGATATCATGTCATGTGGGGAAATTGGGTGTGGTTATTTGCGATGTGGTGGAATTGGGTGTGGGAGTTACGGCGCTGTGAATTCCGGTGTGGTGGGCTTAAGAGGTGCGGTGAGTTTAGGTGTGGTGAATTTAGCTGTGGTGAATTTAGGTGTGGGGAGTTAAGATGTGGTGAGTTGAGGTGTGGTGAGTTAAGGTGTGGTGAATTACGGTGTGGTGGATTTAGGTGTGGGGGGTTAACGTGTGGTGAGTTGAGGTGTGGTGAATTAAGGTGTGGTGAATTTAGGTGTGGTGAGATGAGGTGTGGTGAGTTAAGGTGTGGTGAGAGAGTTGAAGTGTGGTGAATTACGATGTGGGGGTTAAGTTGTGGTGTGTTTCATCTTCATCTTCATCTTCATCTTCATCTTCATCTTCATCTTCATCTTCGTCGTCTTGGTCTTCATCTTTATCTTTTCCTTTATCCTGATCTAAATATGTCCATTCTTTTCTTCATTTACATATTCACCCCCACCATTGTTATTAGGTTAGGTATTTAAATTTTCCTTCCTCTTTGTCTTTATATCTAGGTTTCTTTACTTTTATTTTAATTTCTGTATTTATCACTTTCTTCTTCTCCATACTCAACTTTACCTTCTTCCTTGTTTGAGTCTAATCTATTCATGTACATACATACATACATTTTATTCCTGAACTGCTGCTTAGCACGTTTCTTTAATTCACTATCGATATTAAAGCATACATTTAGGGGGCATTTCCGCCCCAACCATGTACATGTGTGCATTGGTATTGGTGTGACTTTTGAATTGATTTTTTCGCTCTATTTTAAACTGATTTGAAATTTTAAAAATTGCCTGCACATCAGCATCAAAATACCTTTCTAATGATATATAA
>NW_023481587.1:0-1952 GCF_013731165.1 Rhagoletis pomonella | reverse complement strand
GAACTTGTTTATTCAAATTATCGTCGAAAAAAAATCCAACCATGTGCCACAATCATATGTTTTTCCTAATTGCAAATTTTGCTGGCAAAATTTTTTCCGGCTCGAATTTGTAACTTCTTTCCCAGAAATAGTACTCGTGATTTATTTAAATAAAACATGTGAAATTTAGTGGAAACATTTTAGCCGTTTTTAGCCGGTTTTATTTGCCAATTTAGCCGGTTCGTCCAAAAAGTTCTGGCAACACTGGATGTAGTCGAAAAATGAGATTTTCTGCTGAAAAATCACCCCAAACATACTGCATATGTTCGCAAAGACTGGATACAAAAGCAAAAATTTACTAATTTGAAATAACCTCCACAATCCGCGGACATGAATCTCATCGAGAATTTGCGAAATCAACTAAAATCACAGCTTAATAAGTATCAAAGTCCGAAAAATCGAGTACATGAGCTGTGAAAGCAAACTAAGGATATATCTCCAGAATTTTTACAAAGATACAAATAAGGTATGCCAAATCGCATCCAGGAACTGAAACAAGCAAAAGAGTACTGAACATTGTGTTAGTAGTTCTTTTTTTTCGTGAAAATTGTTAAAAAGTTCTTAAAAATATATGAGTGCAAAACTGTAACATATGCCTCAATTTACATTTTTGTCGGGTGGTTTTTTTATTGTTGTTGTATTGACTTAAAATCATTATGAGAGAGGGAGTAGGGATGTATCAACAAGAATATACAGCAAAAGTATGAAAGTCGTTAGAACTTGGAAAGATAGCGATGGCTGAAGTAAAAAGTGTTACACCATGTTACAGTTTTGCCCGTCACTGTACATACTATGTATGCATATATGTAATTACACACATAGTCAAAATAGTTATTCGTACAGTGATTGTTTTACAATATTCGCAATGTTTTTAATTTTTCACGAAACTTCTGTTTATATTTCAACAAAAACCATATAAATGAAATTTTCAAACTTTTTGCAAAACTAAAAAAAAATTATACAAATTTTCATCAAAATTTTGAATGAAAGTTTTTAGAACAAATTTTGTATGCATAGTTGTAGCTCATTCAGTTAATAAATCGCAAGCATCAAGTCGCTTTAAATTACCTTTGATTTTTTAGAATTCGTTTCTCAAGGGTGTTACATATCTGCTTCCATGAGAAAAATGTAGTTTTGCATTTGTTGCAACGTTCAACACCATTGAGAAAATAAAATTTCAAAAATCAACGCAATTTTTCTCTAAAAAATGTGAGTCAAAATTTTGAAATATAGATGAAAATTTGTAGAATTTTGAAGTTTTGCAAAAAGTTTTAAAATTTAATTCGTATGGTTTTTGTTAAAACATCAACTATATTTTCGTGAAAAACTACCGAATAATCATTATTAAAAACATTGCGAATATTGTGAAACAACCACTTTACGAATAACTATTTTGACTATGTATGGAGTCACGTGCATATTTACTATGTATGTATGTATGGAAGTATGTCTATTAAGTTTAGTAATAGTTATATAACACTGATGAATTCATGCATTTCAACATTTCACTTAATATTACTTCCAAAATTACTTGTACAAGTGCCCAGTAAAAATATTTGTCATCTATAGGCGAGCGACCGCTCGTGGGTGTCATCATAATATTATTATAACTTTAGGACTACTTGTTGTCTAAACCTGAAACTTTCCCAAAAATATCCGTATATATTTGTCTTTAATGCTGCATTAAAAGAAAACAAAAATTTTAAACTTCATAACACAACTTTTGCATTTGTAAAAATCACCTCCTTAATTTTTATAAAAATGTTAAAATATCCGTCATTTTGTTTTAAATAAATATTAAGAAGTGCAGTTAGACTCATCTTCTTAAGAATAGTATCTAGTTTATTGTGTACAAATACACAAACGTCTGAGATATAGCGAGTTGAAATGAAAATTTCGCAAAAATTTACCGC
>NW_023481586.1:0-1952 GCF_013731165.1 Rhagoletis pomonella | reverse complement strand
TTTTTTTTTTCTAGACTTCAGCAGGGATCGAACCTGCGTAATCGATGTTAAAAGTCAGGACTGAGCTATGCACATTAGGGCGGGTCGAAAATCGTATTTTATACAAATCCCTTGGTAATAGTTAAAATATATTGTATCTTGAAGTCATCAACAAGCCTGAAAAATATTAGTATTTTATTTTAATTGTAAGAGCCCGCGCATCGACCGCCAATTGAACCACAGCACACTAGTCGAATAAGACCAATTCTTGTTAAAAATTCTGGGTTCAGCAAAAAGGTTTGGTGCATATTGTTAGATAATGAATCCGTTAACGCAAAAGATAAAGTCGAATATCATTATCTCAAAGTTATCTTTTTTCTATAAGTTTTTAATTGTTCTCTTTATAATTGCACTGGCCTATAATCAAAAGATGTAAAGAACAGCATTAATATTGCTGGCGTGCATTTAGGTCGCTGGTTCTAAATATTCAAATCATTTTTTAATATTAGCTATAGTTTGCGAATTTTTGCAAATTTAGGAACAATTTCGGTAGTTCTAATAGAAAATCTATTATTTTGCATCATCGTGGAAAAATTTTGTTCATGCAAGTGATTATGGGAACACTGAATAGGCACAACTTCTAGAAACACTCATTAGTTTACTTACGTTTATGCATACAATATAAAAAATTGCAAATATAGGAAAATTAAACAAAAAATTGTTAAACATTTTTTTAATTTAAAATAATTTATTTATAATCTGAACGATTTTCATCATATTATTATCATAAATCAGTAACAGTAAGTCTCGCCTTCAATTTGGTAATTACTACGTACCGATCGAGCAACATTTACCAAAGTTATATCGAAAAACTTAAGTGGATCTCCAGTTTTTTTCTAAAAAAATGTATCTCAAATTGTATAAAAAATGTTTAGATAAAAGAGCCGGATTACAGAAAAGTGTGCCAGGGAGAGACTTTTTTCATTCGAGCTTAATGTAAAGCACTGTCGTCCAATAGGAAAGTCCTCAAAAGGATTTCCCAGGATATGTTAGAGACTTTTTACATAATGCAATTACCTAAAATATTTATGTATATCTAAACACTTATTGCACGTCTCCTACTTTCATATAACGGCAAATTTAGAAACCGCGAAACTTGTGATTGTTCGTTTACTAATAAACCGCACCAATTTTCAAGACGGCATAAATGGGCTTAAAATGGGCGTTTCTCACAGTAATTGTATTATGTTAATGTATGCAAATAATTATATGCCTGAAACTACTATTAACGTATCAAACGATTCCTAATCTTTGAAAATACATGTTTGATTTCCTTCACCACGATCTTGAAAACTGACCAACTCGGCGTGACCAAGTCCATGGTCCTTTTAATATTACATAAACATCCGAAAACATTAAAACGTTTGCAAATAAATATCGTCTCACCTTTTTGTATTTTTCACTTGGTTGCTGAAGTAATGAAGAATTGAAAATTCATGAGGGAAAATTATAGTTTTTTGTAAGTTTTATCTTAATATCTTAAAAACTTTAAGACTTATTGAAAAAATGATAAATGAACGTGAGGTACTAAATTTAATAACGCTTAATTTAATATACCGTCCTGCTTATAACAATTAACGCATTACATAGATATTACCAGCCGAAGTTTCATTTTCAAAATTCGTACACTTTGGTTCAATTGCGCGGGCTAAAGATAAGTATTAAATTAATCTTTCGTGGCCAATAACAATTGGCTAAGACCTTAGACATCATAATATTACTATTACAATACGGTCAAATGCCTTTTATTTTCCCCCATACAAAATCGACCCAGCCTAATGTACATCCCGTAAACTCTTGTTGCTAATTCATTTTCCTTATTCAACCAACTACTATCAAGTGCAGCTGATTTTCCGCTATTTAAACTCGACAGCGTGGTTGTTGTTTTCAATTCTATACATCCATTTGCTTAT
>NW_023481585.1:0-1952 GCF_013731165.1 Rhagoletis pomonella | reverse complement strand
ATACTAAATTTAAAAATATTTTTGTTCGATTTTATTTTATTTTTTTTTGTATTTATTTAATAAGTATATATGTAAACAAACGGCGCAGCGCATTAGAATAGAAAATGTTGGCTATATACATACATACATATATATACATACATATGTACATATGTATGTATGTATGTACATGTATGTACTTCTAAATTTGTCAATATCTTCTTTTGCAAAAGGGAGTTATTTAGTAAATTGCGAGCAATTTTTTTAATTTTTTTTTTTATTTGGCGGTGAAACTTTGAGATAGTAGGAAATATTAGAATAAAAAAGTTGTTTATAGTTTAATAGAGTGTAGAGATAGTGTGGAGAGAGTTGAAAGTGGCGCATTAGGCGGATTGTGGAAATAGGCAAATTTGTGAAAAATTCTTTTTTCTACAAATATACATATGTATAACAAAACAGGTTTGCAATTAATTTTTATTTTAATTAGAAATATCTTTTTAATTAACTAAACTATATTGTTGGTCTTAAAAATAGTTTGGTTTTATTATTAATTTTATACATTTTGAAACATTTGTTCTTGTAAATTTTGGTTATAATTCTTACAAACATATATGTATAGCTACAGCTGTAGAAGAGGTTATGTATATATATGTATGTATATGCAAATATGTATGTACCCAATTTGGAAAAATTATTTTTTAGTTAAGCTACATTAATTTGTGGAATTTCTTTGGGTTACGATTGTTAAAATATTAATTTATTTTTAATATTTTCCAAGGGTATGTCTAGTTATAAACGCGTACAAGTACATAAATGTTATTTTATATGTTTATACAAATACATATGTATGTATGTAATTAATCATTGATACAACGTACATATGTACATACGTATGCAATGTTTTTTATGGATATAGAAATTGTTTGTTAATGGGTTAATATTTTGGATAATATTTCATACTCATTGTGTTTTTTAAATATGCATAACTAGATTTGTTGTTATTTTGTAATATGTGGTTACAATATTTTCTGGGTTAATTTGTGATTATATTTGAGCTAAAGCGCATCTGTTTTTGTTTTTAAATGTTTTTTTTTTGAGAAAATGAATAAATACAAACTGTCTTAGACTTTGCTGTAAGTTAAAAACAAACAAAAAAACATCTAATTTAAATAAAAGAGGAATTTTGCATCGTCCCGAAAATTGCAGATGGCCCCAGAACTACTGCATAAAGTCGAAATTCTATGTGCACAAATTTTAAACGCCTTTGGTTTGTTAAATTTTGTATTTTGTAAGGTCCCAAAATTACATACATACGTGTTATCCTAAGATATCTATTACGAAATACGAATTCTTCATTTTTTTTTTACTTTTCACTGTCCCAAAATTTGTATATGTCCCAAAGCAACATGAAGTATATAAATTACAAGTAAATGAACGCATTTTATGCCACGTTTAAGAATTTAAACGTGTCCCAAAATTAAGTGTGAGCTATACAATTTTTTTTTTGTAATTTAAGACATCTTCGAGTGTCTCGCGGGGTTCGGTTTGCATTAAAACGCATTCTTAAACGATTTGCATGTAGTCACAAAAATTTAATGGCCTTATTCATAAAAAATGAAATAGGTTTAAAGAACTTTGTACAGTGACATTTTCGTAAAAAATTTCGATTTATAAGCAGCTAAAAAGTCTTCTTTATTTTTTATGAATATGGGGGTAAAACTCCATAAATCGACGCGACACGACTCAAAGTCTAAATGGAAAAGAGCAAGAGAATTTTGCATGGATTTTACGAACTTATGTAAATGCCTCACAAAAAAGGTGGCAATTTGTGTGGACACTTTTATGGTCTAAAAAGTACTTAGAGAGTGTTAAACACGAGTTTTTTGTTTTATTTTAATTCTGTCCCAAAATATGTTAGTTGTCCCAAATGTTATTCAAATACCCCGAAAACACTCAAGAAGTTATTTAAATTG
>NW_023481584.1:0-1952 GCF_013731165.1 Rhagoletis pomonella | reverse complement strand
CGTTTCAGCTGTTTATGGTAATTGACGTAATTGATATTAATGAGAACTCTTTCTCTGCCTTTTCTCGTGCTTTTTGTATGGACCTCGCTTTTATATGCGGCGAGTTTCAAGCCCATCATACAAGCCCAGTGCATACTGGTTCCAATTTTATATATATATATATTTTTTTTTGCATAAATTGAACTAATGCAGCCGCGCCCACCTTCACTGCCTATACATTTACGTATGTTTGTATGTATATATACAGGGTATCCTAGAACACCCGTCTATCCATTCTAAAATGGAGGAGGAGATCGGGGTTGTTCTATCTTTAGGTCGTCCATTCGTCCAACTGGAAATTGCATACATTTTTCTTATTTGCAATCAAAATTTCCAACATTTCAGAATGACTAGCTGTTTTAGCAGGTTAAGGGCTGTTTCCAGCTCTCAAGAAAACCGAAAAATTCCTATAAGATAACGCAGAAGAAATGGAAAAGAAATTTATTTTCTTTTATCAAAATTTCTTAAATCAGTTTGCGGCTATCAACAGAAAAATGCTCGCATAATTTTTTCTTCAAGAAAATTAACAGCAAAATCTAAGTGCTTTTTCAAGCGACAGAAATAATGATGTTTCTTGAGAGCTGGATTCTAAGCTTTAACCACAAAATTAAAAAAAAAAACAGCGACGATCGTACCTAAGGTTGCAGAGCAAAGGACCTTAGGCAGACCCGTGTGTTGATTCCCGAGAAACTCCTGCAGTAAGTCTTCAAAATTTAATCGAACTTATTTTTGTGATACGGTGATACGGTCTAATGTTCACTTTATACATTCATACATACATACATATATTGAATGCGTTCATTAGTCGTTGATTTCTTTTCTACAAAAACACTCAAAGTGAATTAGCTGATTGTTGGTATTTTTGTTTTCTCTATATTTGCTCGGTTTTTATACATGTCTGTGTAGTGTACTTGTATGTTTATGCACACCATATGGACAGGCTGTGGTGCACGATTTTATATACATACATATAACGGGTGATTTTTTTGAGGTTAGGATTTTCATGCATTAGTATTTGACAGATCACGTGGGATTTCAGACATGGTGTCAAAGAGAAAGATGCTCAGTATGCTTTGACATTTCATCATGAATAGACTTACTAACGAGCAACGCTTGCAAATCATTGAATTTTATTACCTAGAAAAGTTGGCAGAAAATCCGCTTTTTTATCGACAAATTTTGTTCAGCGATGAGGCTCATTTCTGGTTGAATGGCTTCGTAAATAAGCAAAATTGCCGCATTTGGAGTGAAGAGCAACCAGAAGCCGTTCAAGAACTGCCCATGCATCCCGAAAAATGCACTGTTTGGTGTGGTTTGTACGCTGGTGGAATCATTGGACCGTATTTTTTTCAAAGATGCTGTTGGACGCAACGTTACGGTGAATGGCGATCGCTATCGTTCGATGCTAACAAACTTTTTGTTGCCAAAAATGGAAGAACTGAACTTGGTTGACATGTGGTTTCAACAAGATGGCGCTACATGCCACACAGCTCGCGATTCTATGGCCATTTTGAGGGAAAACTTCGGAGAACAATTCATCTCAAGAAATGGACCGGTAAGTTGGCCACCAAGATCATGCGATTTGACGCCTTTAGACTATTTTTTGTGGGGCTACGTCAAGTCTAAAGTCTACAGAAATAAGCCAGCAACTATTCCAGCTTTGGAAGACAACATTTCCGAAGAAATTCGGGCTATTCCGGCCGAAATGCTCGAAAAAGTTGCCCAAAATTGGACTTTCCGAATGGACCACCTAAGACGCAGCCGCGGTCAACATTTAAATGAAATTATCTTCAAAAAGTAAATGTCATGGACCAATCTAACGTTTCAAATAAAGAACCGATGAGATTTTGCAAATTTTATGCGTTTTTTTTAAAAAAAAAGGTATCAAGCTCTTAAAAAATCACCCGTTATAT
>NW_023481583.1:0-1952 GCF_013731165.1 Rhagoletis pomonella | reverse complement strand
TTACTTACGTAATTATCTAATTTTGGCCAGCCAGTTAACATAAATAACAAGTAAGAAAGGCTAAATTCGGTCGAGCCCAAATTTTATATACCCTCGCAATATTATTTATATACCTAGATTAAAAGTAATGTGTTGCATATTAGGTGGGCGTGTTTTTTTTGGTGAGCTGAAAAGCAATGAAGTCAATTAATGAATGTGAATGTGATTTTTTAGTACATATATTAAATCATAAATGAACGGTTCCACGACCATTGTAAAAAATTTTTTAGCAATAAAAGTTTTGCTAAGAGATCACTTTACATATTATTTTTAGACAGGTATATTTCAGGAGCTACTGAAATAATTAGTGTTTCGAGTTTTCATGTACACATGTAAGTGGCCAATGCGACGTCCACTTTGAAAAAAGGTATAAACCAATTCGCAATTTTGTTTCAAAATGTTTAAGAAAATTGTTTAAATAATCGTTAAAATAATATTTATTCAAATAGTTATAAATTAATTTTTATTTTAAAAGATGTTTACAAATATTTGCTTAAGTTATTCTTTACAGCTATTAATATACTTATTTCAACATGTACATATGTCTAATTGCAAAAACGGTTTATTACATCATCGAATATTTTTCACTTATTTCATTTATTTTTAATAAAATATTTGAGATTAAAGTTAACAAAATTTAAATTTTCTTCATTAGAACATTTTGAATATTTGCTTATTTATTTTCTATATTCCTATATATATGTATGTGTACAATAAATATTTAATTACAATAGTTTTTTTTTATGAGAGAAGAGAAAGTATGTACAAAATAACTTTTATTGAGACGGTTAAGAGGAAGGAATTAAATCAGACACGGAAATGCAGATACTGTCATGGTAACTGTGAACTGTTTCATATACAACTGCTTTAATTTGAGTACCATTTATGTTCGAAAATGCCCAGTCAATTTGAGATCCTGCAAGAGTTGTCGAACATTCCGAATCTAATAGCGATCTAAGACTACATTCTCCTAGAAGATTTGCTATTCTATTCCCATAAGTTCTAAGGCATAGATTGAAATCCCCGACAATAATAACTTTTTGATTACACAAGTCATTACTGAGAATGTCTCGGAGCACTGATGCCATATCTCCGATAGGAAAAAACGGAATTCCTGTAAAGCACCAATACATATATGTTAAGATGTTTGAATAGTACGGCTTCTAAAGACTTATGGCCAGTATACTTTTTTATAATTCTGCAAAGTTGAATTGATGAAGCAATCTCAGACTTTGCATATACTAAAATTCCTCTCTTATTCCTATTCCGTGTTGTGGTGCTATCTATCCTTAGCTCATTTAATAGAATAAAACCAGGAATTTCAAAATTTTCCGAAGGATAGCTCCATGTCTCGACGAAACATAATATATCCGAAGATAGCATCAGGTAATCGTTTCTAACATCATCTATATGAGCATGAAGGCTCTGAGCATTATGATATAAAATTTGTAGTTTTGATGTTCGTGACAACATGAAGTGGAAGGTTGGAGTAAGGGCTTTTGAGGTACTCAATTCAATAAGTTCTTTATATACTGGGTCCGATGCCGAAAATGGATTAGGTGGCTGAAAATTCCCTTGTATAAAGAGACCATCTGCACTAGTGGCTCGGCTGCAAGCTACATACAAAGCTGCCCTGGGCATCCTGGGCCGGGTGTGTACAACGACTTTGTTATACGTAGCACCCTGGCTTTTATGGATAGTTATTCCCTCAGCGGGAACAACCGGAAATTGGGTTCTTTCGATTGTAATCTGCTCATTCCTCCTATACTGAAAAGCTCTCACTGTCTTTTCAATTGGTGTCCAAGAAGTATCACCCAGATGAGACTTTTTTGATCTCGCCAACAAACCCACAGATGGTTCTAAAAATTTTAACCAAATAGTTGATGGCATGGAAAATTCGAAATCAATATGCA
>NW_023481582.1:0-1952 GCF_013731165.1 Rhagoletis pomonella | reverse complement strand
AACAGATTGATAAGAATTTTTTGCTTCGCACCTAAATTTGGATCATCCGGAAAAAATCGGCGCAATGAGTGTTTGGACAATGAATTTTTAAAAATTATACGAACCGCGAGTTGATTTTCTAACTCATCCTGTTCTTTCTTTTGGTCAGGATTACAAAAGTACGTATGCTCATCAGTGACTAGAGTTGGCTTAGTGGATGAGCTCGTTCGTGAGCCATTCGATGAAGAGGGTGAAGGTGTTTCTAAGCGGGAGATTAATGGCGCAGTTTCTGGTTTAGGCGCTATGCAAGTACCTTGTTGCGTTACCAGCCACACGTCAACTTTGCCGCCATTGTCCAGCGATACATACAAAGATTTCTGCAATATATACAAATTTTATAAATATTACGGGCGGATAAAAAACCATGTTACATACGCGTCCAGGCTCTATTTTGACCTCCTCATCATGGTTAGGTATTACAAGAACTACATTATCTCCGTAAGTGGAAAGCAAGTCATCGCGCGTCACATATGCGTACGACTTGTTAACCGCATCATTTTTAACATACTTCAAATTGCGACGAGCATATTCTAATTGCAGATCTACATCGGCTTCGAGCGCTTTCAAATGTCTGGCTCGCGCATGCGCCGCTCGCAGACTTTCCCGACCTGTACTTGTGTTTAATGCGCCGCTGTCCAGAGTAATAATGAAACAAATTTTATAATCAATAAATTAAACCCAGTCATGCTTCAATATAACTTACCACCATCGCACTGTACTGCTGTGCCGTGTCTTTTCAATCAAGCCCACGCCTTCCAAAACGTTTGTTATGTCGTAGATTCTACGTTTTTGCACATCCAAAAGCTCAGTTGCCTGACGAGAAATCAATTTGTTGAACTTAATGCATACATACATTTGCGCAATAAAATATTACAAGTGCTACTGCCCGCCAATCATAATCTTTCGAACTACATACATTTGCCTTTTATATGTTGTTGAAGCGCCAAACACAGTTATATATTGCGCACCACCCTTCACATTACCCCACCCACTTCAATCAAAATCTATAAATGCATGCAGAGCAAGAATATTAACTTCTTTGCAAGTTACCTCTTTGAGATCAATTCGTCCATGGTTTTGCTTCATCAAACGCACGAATTTCTGTGTAAGTACCACTAGGGATCCAACAGCGCGATGTTGTTCCTGCCTGGTTGGGGTGGGCGCGGAGCCATTCAGCACTACTCGTTCGCTCATTATTGCATCTCGCACAGCTTTCGCATTCATGGTGGGAACAAAATACGGGTGGGGTTTAGTACCGCTCACAACTATTTCGGGCTATTCCGTCCAAATGGGTGGCCCGATCCAAAAAAAAATTTCACACACTTGTAGTCAAGGGTCCACGCAATATTTTAACACTCACTTTTGTAAATTTTGGTTACTAATTTATTTACAAATTGGGTTTGAAATATGCCCTTTTTTGTAAAATTCGGAAATTAGCGTACATTTATCACTCCTATTCTGCTTAAATTAGCCACTTCACCAATATATTTTTATATTCCCCTTCACTTTACACTTTACTTGATTTGTTATAACTTGCTTTACGACTTTAATATTAACCAATTCATCACAATTCATTAAATAAAAACACCTTCAAAATCACGCGTCTGACTTTGGTTGCATATGCAAATTAAATGGCGGAGTTCAGCTGTCAAACTCCAAAAGATGCAAAAGAATGAGAGACAAAAGAAGATAGGATATAACCCAGTAAGCATTAAAAATATACAAAGGTGTTCTCTGCAAAAGGTGTTCAGCTCCTTTTCTTCGCAAAACAGAAAGGAGAATTCTACTGCCTGAGGGTTATAATCCCTAAGTGCGGCCGAAGGCCGCCTACGCAGAAAGGTGTTCTCTGCAAAAGGTGTTCAGCCCCCCCTTCTTTGGCAACACAGAAAGGAGAATTCTACTGCCTGAGGGTT
>NW_023481581.1:0-1952 GCF_013731165.1 Rhagoletis pomonella | reverse complement strand
CTAATGGTTGCCGTTTTGCCATTATCATTAGGTGATCTACGTCGATAAAACGGATATCCGTCATTGCCCGTTATTGTGTCTGAAGTAAATTGCCTTGGGTATCGTTTCGAACACTTTTCATCAATCATACATGGTGAATTCACATTTAGTTCACCGCACGGTCCATGTATCATGTTTTTAACGACAACTTGAAATAACTCAGGATCAGCAGTGTGATTAGGAATTTCAGCTGATATAAGGTTATCGATGTGATACGGAGTTATTTTATGTACCAGCCAAATTAGTATATGTGCGTGCGGCGATCCCCTTTTCTGCCATTCGATGGAGTACATATGGCAACGCACCTCCCCAAATACATATAATTTCACAATTAAATCCATAAGTGCTATACATTTTTGCCGAAAAACACGCGCAGTAATGTCATGACGATCGGTTGTCGACTGTCCTGCAAATAAATTGTTTTTGATGTCATCCCACTGCGGATTACATGTAAACGTAATGAACAGATCCGGTCGACCGTATTTTCGTACATAACACATTGCGTCTTGTGCATATTCGTTCATATTCCGTTGGCTACCAATATACGAAGATGGCAATATAGTTAAACGCCCGATGTCATTAATATTAGCATCATTCGCTATCGCATCTTGCAAATGAATATATTGTTCAGATCCTAATTTTGCTTGGTTGAAACGAATAAAATTAAGACGTTCTGTTTCTATTTTGGTGTACATATCAACGATGTACTGATGATATAGTTTACGACATCTCAAGATATAATTTTGTTCTTGTGGACGAACCATCAATCGATAAGAATAAAAATTCATGGCACTAACTTTTTTCTGTACATGTAGACCTGAAAATAAGTGGAAAATGTGAATTAAGAAATTTCTACAAATGATGAAATGTCAACACACTGAAAATATTATTTACCTGTTCATGGATCAATCATTGGTATATTGATATGGTAGCCATCGTCACCTTTCCAATGCAATATTGGGTATTGTAATGCGTCGTAACTACGATGAAGTTCCGATACACGTTGCAATTGCTCATTTCTACGATGAAGTATAATATCACGCGATTGAAACTGATCACCACGAATTACAATTGCAACCTCATCAATTGTCGGTGCATTGAATCGCCTTTCATGCTCTCCAAAAGGTGTTCTATCAGCCCTTATTACGATTTTGTGATTATCAGATGGCATACGATCGAGAGCAATTTTGAACAATTGAACTAATGCCTTATGCTGATGGAAAAACCTTTGTAGCTCACAAATAATTTCTCGTCTTGTATTCAAAGCAATTGCACAACGTTGATCCAATTCACGATTTTCATCACCAATAAAATAAATTTGCAAAAATTGATAATCAGCGTCGGGGTATGGCAATAACGAACCAGCTTGATGATAAATTTGGCCCTGAATCTGCAACATGTATGCAATTTTAGGTATATGTTGCATAATCCAACCTCACCTATCCAAACCAAATTTTTAGGCTTTGTTTGGACTATTCAGTAGATGGTTTGTGTTTTGAAATTTTAAGAATCGGATACCAGGGTCTCGAGAAATAGGCCAAAACGTGGACCCGGGTAACCCTAGGATGTGTTTGTACAATATGGGTAGCAAATGGAAGCTGTTGATGATTTCTATAGTATAGAGTATTTTTGATGCCGCTCCGTGACCAGGGTCTCGAGATATCCGCCAAAATGTGGACCCCGATAACTTAAGGATGTGTTTGTACAATATGGGTAGCAAATGGGAGCTGTTGATGATTGCTATAGTATAGAGTATTTTTAATGCCGCTCCGTGACTAGGGTCTCGAGATATCGGCCAAGTGTTCGAAACGATACCCAAGGCAATTTACTTCAGACACAATAACGGGCAATGACGGATATCCGTTGTATCGACGTAGATCACCTAATGATAATGGCAAAACGGCAACCATTAG
>NW_023481580.1:0-1953 GCF_013731165.1 Rhagoletis pomonella | reverse complement strand
GCTTCAAATAAATCGCCTTTATGTTATATGTGCATTTATTTAAATAGATATTATCTCGTAAATATAATTTTTCCCCATTTAATGAGTTAGTTTCTATAATTTCTTTATCCACGTGCTAGTAATATATAGTTAGTGATACTGAGCTCGATAAGCAAAGAAAACACGACTATTGTCGCATGTGTAAACGAAAAGGGAGTGTGGGGCGCTCATGTAACAGAGTGCGTAAACTGATAAAATTATATGCTTGATAAAGTTATCGGTTTAGATGAATACCACTATTGTTTTTGACAACTTATTTGTTGGTTAATGACTGCAAATAGTTTTATAGAAAATTAGAGACGAGAAATAATACTTTCATAAAAATTTAAGTACATACATAGATTTAAAAAGCTGCTTGAATACAAAAGTTTTATGAAAATGTCACATTAAACAACTGTCTAAATCTACATACGTTATTTTTTATAAATAAGGCCGTAAACATTTCCTTACATCGTCGATTTCCATATTCTATTTTTACTCTTTCAATTTCACTGACCAGCGCTGCAAACGATATCAACTAGTAGGCTAACAACCAGAATTGAAATTTAATACGCAAGTACTTACCGTACTACAACACGATTGAGAGAATACAAAGGTTGCGCCGATCTCGGACCGCTATTCCTCTCTTAACGAATTTGACAGAATCGTTGTTTGCATGACGTCAAACTGGTGCAACTTGTTTACGTTTTCCATGCAACATTTTTTCTTCTTCTTCCATTCTTGCTCACGTCTTGGCATTTCTCTCTCGAAATTGCACCAGTGTGACGTCACACAAAAGTTATTCTCAAAAATCCTCTCTGATCGGCGCAATCTTGTATTCTATCATTCTTGGTACTACAAGTATACAGAGAGTAGATTTGTTACTCCCTTTTGGCAGCAGCAAATATCTCTCGTACGCGATGAGGGAAAGTAGAGTACGTACTTTGGTGGAGTAATAGCAAGTACGTCAAGTATTTACTCTCTCAACGCCGAGTAGTGTATGTATGCGGAAAAAAAGTAACAATGTGTTGGGAGTAGAGTACAATGCAAGGAGTACTTATTGAATGAAATGCGGTAAATACAATTGCGCTGGACTCTAGTACATATGCTTTAGACCGTACCGCGCAACGGTAAACGGTCTGTATGTTTGTGAAGGTATTTGGAAAAATAACGGAAGACTGAGCCTTACTTGCGCTTAAGGATTGGGGTACTCATTTTTCTGGGGTTCCCTCGCTGGCCGGTCACCTTGATCGAAAAGAAATCCCGCGCTGGTTCTCCTTTTTCTCCAACAGTGCTGGAATGGTAGGGGCTGATTTGGCCAAGAGTGCTCCAGACGCTTGTGGATGAAATGGGGCTTTAAACTGGCGTCCAGAATCCCACGGTGGGCAGCGGTGGATAAGTTGCAAGTGTAGGGCGTTTTATGTGTTGGCCGCTTACCTGCCTTGCTTTTTTTTCCTCACGGCGCGGTACACTTTTCTAATTAGCACTTTGAAATTTGTTTTTTTAAATTTTGCGATTGCAACTCAAAAGGTCTTCTGCTGGCTGCCGTTGAAACGAAAAAGAAGTAATAATATGGCAGTCGTGAGAGTTGCCGACTGCAACTTTTTCTTTCGAAATTCCTTTTGATCGCCGCGTTGCCAACTTCTCATATGTTGATAAGGTGTGTTTCCGTAGGCTGTAAAATTCGGTTCGCAAGGACCATGTTTACGAAATGACGAGATTGTAGCTTTTGGTTTTCAATATATGTTTGTACGTTTAATTCCAGTTTAACTCTTAAGCCTAATTAACAATAATGATCGATATGGGAGTGTGTGTGTGCACGCTAGTATGAAAAGGAATTTGAATGAATGAAAATAGCTTTGTATGTAGGTATATAAAAATGGAATAAAATGTAAATTCCAAGATTGGCAACGTTTTAAGTGATACAAGTGGTAT
>NW_023481579.1:0-1953 GCF_013731165.1 Rhagoletis pomonella | reverse complement strand
TTTTTTTATATCGCATTTGAACATCATAGTTTCATGATCCGATATTCTATGTTCCTCCGCTTTTTCACATGAAACTTCCTTAGCGTTGGAGTACAATAAGTCGGTCAGTGTTTGGGGATAATCAGTAACCCTAGTATTAAAGTTAATTAACTGTTTCATTGCCTGATGGGCGAATATCTCATTCAGTTTCTTACTATATGTCGACATTTGATTCAGGTTTATATTAAAATCTCCGATAATAATGGTATTTACCATGTTATCGCATATTTCCGACAAAATGGTCTCCATATATGCTAGAAAATCAGCATCACTTGAATTAGGTGAGTGATAGACCACCCCAATTTTCTATTTGGTTTCGAGATTTTTCAGTTGGATAACTACACACCAAACATTTTTATCGTTAGATTTGGTTAGTAGTATTTTAAAATCTAGTGCGTCACGCAATATTATCAGCCTTATTCTGTATCTCGAACGTTAGGCCGCACGAACGATTCGTCTGTAGGCGATATCGTCACGGATTGCAAGTTTGTAACTCTGTCGTTCGTCTTCGTTTTGCCTTTACGTCGATTACGTTGCTATCGTCTCGGTTACGTTGAATGATGTTGCCGGATGTAATTTTGATGTACTTTCAAAGATTTTTTCTTAGATTTCTAATATTTTCAGCTTATTTCAATGCTTTTTATTTTAAATGGGCAACATCGGAATTGTTTACATTTTGGTTTTGCTTAAAAGTGTTTTGGTTGTGTTGCGGAAAGAATATAAGGAAAATCTATTTTAAAAAATGTATGCTGCTATAGCGCTAATGGACGCCGAGGAATCTGTAGAAAGGGAAAGGCGGATACAGAGGAGGAGATTGCGAGACCACACCAATGTAATGGAACTACCTGAGACTGAGTAAGTTTAAGATTAGCCAATAATTTTTGTATGCTACAATGTATTCTTTTTTAGATTTGTTGCAAATTTCCGAATCAATAAGGAAATATTCCAGTACATTTTAAATGAATTACAAGAGCATATGGCTCCATCACATAGAAGCACCCACCTATCGCACCAGCTGAAACTCGCGACTTTTTTAAGATTTCTGGCCACCGGCAGTTACCAAAAATCTGTTGGTAACGAAAATATTTCGTCGATGGGGCAGTCAACTGCAGCCAAAGTGATTAAGGAGTGCCTAAATATTTTTGAGGACCACTTTTGCCAGAAATGGGTGAATTTTAGGAGAAACAACGATGAGGAAAATGCTGTTAAAGAATATTTCTTTGAGAAATACGGAATACCTGGGGTCATTGGTTGTGTTGATGGAACACACGTTCGTATTAAGTCGCCAGGAAGTGACAACCACCATCTATACCTCAACCGCAAGGGTTTTTACAGTGTTAATGTAATGGCGGTAGGTTAATGATATACTATCTTTACAAGTATACATATACACAAACTGAGTTTCCTTACAGATATGCGATCACACATGGTCATTACATTTGTTGACGCTAGGCATCCAGGGGCGAATCATGACTCATTTGTTTGGAATGTGAGTGTCGCAGAGCAGGAGCTAAAATCTGATTATAACAATGGGAAAACCAACACATGGCTACTTGGTAAGTTTTAAAACTTAAAAAGGCTATAAAACTATTGATGACAATGAAAATTTTTGTAGGTGATTCTGGTTACCCCTTGCAGCCATACTTGATGACGCCATTCAGAAGCGCAGCCGATGGAATTCAACGAAATTACAACACAAAGCACTCGAAAGCTCGTAATGTAATTGAGAGATGTTTCGGTGTTTTGAAAAACCGATTTCGATGTATAATTGGCTCGAGAGGACTACATTATTCACCGGAAAAAGTAACACAAATTGTAAATGTGTGCTGTGCTATTCATAACGTTTGTATATTTTTCAAACATCAAATTCCATTGGAGATCCCAGATATGGAGAATCTTGTTAGTTACGAAGAA
>NW_023481578.1:0-1953 GCF_013731165.1 Rhagoletis pomonella | reverse complement strand
TGAAAGTATTTGGCAACTTTCAAGATACTGGTAACAAAGCCAACTTGGCTGGGCGGCGAATTACTCCTCTTGCGGTACGAACATCAGCAACGCGTACACGGTCGTCCTTACCAGGTATAACTGATTCGATACGACCCAGCACCCAACATTGAGGTGGTAAGTTATCATCATGCACGATAACCATTTGGCCTACGGTTACATTAGTTGACGACTTGGTCCAGTTGTTACGCACCTGGAGCTCGTTTATGTATTCCTGTGACCAGCGACGCCAAAGCTGTTGTTTAATCGAGCTTACTCGTCGCCAATGTTCTGAAAGATCCAACTCCACGACTGGGGTTTCAGGCTTTGCACGCATTGCATCTCCGATTAGGAAATGGCCTGGTGTGAGTGCAGCCAGGTCATTCGGGTCCGACGAGAGCGGAGACAACGGACGGGAGTTTAAAATCGCCTCTATTTCTGCAGTTATAGTGGTTAGCTCTTCGAATGTGAGTTGGGCATTCATTAAAGTACGGTTGAGCAACCCCTTGACACTCTTGACTGCTGACTCCCACGGGCCACCAAAATGGGGGGCCCTGGGAGGGATGAAATGAAATTTTATGAACTCATTTAAACAAAATTTATTGATGGAGTGGATCGTTTCTTCATTGAATAAAAATTGCTTGAGTGCCTCCAATTTGTTGTTGGCTCCTTTGAAGTTGGTAGCATTATCACAAAAGATGTCGGACGGAAGTCCGCGTCTGGCTACCAAGCGCTTCAAGGCCGCAATGAAGGCTTCGGTTGACAAATCGGACACCACTTCAACATGCACCGCCTTCGTGGCAAAACATATAAAGACGGCGATATAGCTTTTGTAAGGCACTTTTCCGCGGATACGTAGGTACGTGTTAACCGGGCCACGAAAATCCACACCGCATCTTGAGAATGGTCTCGATGGCGTAAGGCGCTCGACAGGTAGGCGACCCATTATTTGTCTCTCCAGGGTTGGTCGATAGCGAACACAGTGAACACATGAGCGAACGTCCTACTTCTCGTCGTGCTACTTCTCGTGCATTGACAATCCAGAATCGTAGACGGATAAGGCCAACTAATGCCTTTGGGCCCGCATGGTAGTTCTGCCTGTGAACAAATTGTACATATCGTCGAACAAATTCATCTTTACCTGGGAGTAATATCGGATGTTTCTGGGTGTATTGAACGTTTGCCAACTTCAAGCGACCTCCAACCTTAAGCAGCATAAATCCTTCAGTCACCTGTAAAAAGGGATTTAAAAATTTAAGGTGGTCGCTGACCTCTCTTCCTCTGCGAAGTGCTTGGATGTCATCGGTGAAGTATTCGGTCTGCAAATTCCAAATAATACAATGCATGGCACGTAGTAGTTCTTGTGGCGAGGGAGATGGTGTATCGAAAGAACACAATTTTCTGCTTATGTAACTAAAACGAAGCATCCAGGCTACGATTAGCAAACAACGGCTATGCGAGCTGATGTTGTAGATAACTTCGAGTAGATAGTTGGTAACGCTAGTAACAGCAAATGCCGATTTGCGTTTTTCCGAATCAACAATATTTTGGTCAATATCACCCGGCCTTTGTGTTGGCCACTCGTCTTGGTGTTGTAGCAAATAAGCAGGTCCTGCTCGAACCACATAGACTGATTTAGCTCATCCACCGAACATCCCCTTGATAATAGGTCGGCGGGGTTACAGCGCGTTGGAACATATTTCCAATGACAGCTGGAAGTTTGCTCCTGTATTTCAGATATTCGGTTTCCGACGAACGTGGTCAGTGTGGCGGAGTGTTGCTGAATCCAGAATAGCACGATTTGCGAGTCACTCCACAAGAACTTCGAATACTTGTGGTCAGCAAAGTTCACTTCGATTTTGGCAAAAAGTTGTGCCAGCAAATGGGCGCCGCACAATTCCAATTTCGGAAGCGATAGTTTTCTAGTTGGTGCAA
>NW_023481577.1:0-1953 GCF_013731165.1 Rhagoletis pomonella | reverse complement strand
TTGTGCGCTAATTTCACATGGTATGATGTAAAATTTCTTTTACTTTGACTACAGGTGTAAGCTAGGTGTTTCTTGTTAGCCAATAATTCGGCAAACTAAGTACAGGTTGCTGCTGCAGCTACGCCAGCTCAATCAAGCAGCCAAGCGTTTGTCGAAAACACGCAAATGTTGTACCAAACAAACAAAAAAAACACAAACTAGCCGAATATTGCACAAGCATGGCCGAAAAGTGCGCAACTTCAAAGAAATCTATACATATATATATATGTATATATACGAAACTAAACTGGTGGTGAAGGAATGTTCATGCGAGTAAAGACTTAAACGAAAATCACAAAAGCTAATTGCACTAATTGCTGATGTGTTGCGAAAATATCTCATTCGTTCGTACGTGAAATTGCAAGGCTAAACCTGCAGAACTCGCCCACTTCACATACTGCTTTTATGTATACTTTCATTTGTCTATTTAAAAATAAAATTACCATAGCTTTCAATATCGAATATGTTCAATGCAAATTAGCACAAATAGTCACACTTGTAGCCATTTGTTTACACTAACTGTTTGCGGTTTTGAAACTAAATTGTCATCGTGCAGTATGGCAAAATATTTATTTATGTATGTAAAATAAGCAGTTTGACAATAAGAGCGGTGTATCTACATACTTATACATGCATACATACTTACGAGTTGTTCGATGCCTTTTTTATGACTCAACCCTGTACCACCCACGAAGTTTTTCGTTAAACCAGTCACTCAGCTGCACTTGCAGGTTTGTGTGTGTGTTTTTGCTATTACTTTTCTATCGTAATTTAATGAAGCGTAATGATTTTGACATTATTATATTTGTACATTAGCGTAACTAACGGTGACAATGGAAACAAGAAATGGAACCAATTTTGCCTCGAATGTGGAAACTATGATTTTTTCGTAATAAATTAATGACACCTTTCACGCTTAAAATATGTGATAACGAAATATGTAGTTTTGTACATATGTATATTAGTATATACTTTCGTACATACATATTTTTAAAAAGATTATTCTGTAGTGTCATATGAGCTCCCTTGTGGTACCATAACGGGCCCGATGGTTGACCTAATTATGCTGTTGTGTCTACTGGCAGCCACTTCAATCTAACCCAGAGGTTCCCAAACTTTTCTTTTTCTTGTAGACCCCTTTCAAAATTTTACTGGTTTCGGTGAGCCCCTGCCATTTCTACCATATTCCCAATGCTCGTCAAAAAATTTTAAGATTAGATTGTCAAAAATAAAAACTTAATACTTTCTTGTATTCTATTTATTCAAATAATGTGTTTTAAAATACAGAGCTCGTAAAGCTATCAAAGTACTCTATGGACCTGAGGAGTTATATTTTTTAAGAGCATTCCGAGCGCTAGCGTTATTTATATACTCTTCTTAAGCAAAAAAGTGTACTCAGTTAGGGGGCTGGCCAATGCCTTAAGTGCAGCTTAGCTGTCACTGCGCAGACACGTAAACTCCTTCCCCTCCACCTATTTTCCGCCACATAGTCCATGGCCTTGAGAAAAGCGAAGCTTATCGCCATAACTTCGGAAAAGGTCCCAGATTCTGACCCGGAGTCAGTTTTGGAGCTATCAGTGAAGATTCGACAATGTGTCAGTATACGCTCAGTGCTGGAATTAAAGCGGCGTTCAGCCTCAGGGAGCTCAACATTATAGAATCGCAGCAAATTCCGCCTCCGGGTTTAAAAATAGCAAATTAAAGCAATCCCGTGGACCAAAAAAAAACAAAAAATTTGCAAAATTATTTTTTCGCGATATCTGTCAGGATTAAATGAGAACTCGAGCTCCTAAAAATGTTTAGCCAAGGAAAACTAGACGCTCAGAGTTTCAAAGTTTTTTTAAGTCCCAATACAACCATTTTTACACCGAAATACGGCCTGTCAAAAACGATCGAAAAGTTTTGTCTTTTTTT
>NW_023481576.1:0-1953 GCF_013731165.1 Rhagoletis pomonella | reverse complement strand
AAAAAAAGACAAAACTTTTCGATCGTTTTTGACAGGCCGTATTTCGGTGTAAAAATGGTTGTATTGGGACTTAAAAAAACTTTGAAACTCTGAGCGTCTAGTTTTCCTTGGCTAAACATTTTTAGGAGCTCGAGTTCTCATTTAATCCTGACAGATATCGCGAAAAAATAATTTTGCAAATTTTTTGTTTTTTTTTGGTCCACGGGATTGCTTTAATTTGCTATTTTTAAACCCGGAGGCGGAATTTGCTGCGATTCTATAATGTTGAGCTCCCTGAGGCTGAACGCCGCTTTAATTCCAGCACTGAGCGTATACTGACACATTGTCGAATCTTCACTGATAGCTCCAAAACTGACTCCGGGTCAGAATCTGGGACCTTTTCCGAAGTTATGGCGATAAGCTTCGCTTTTCTCAAGGCCATGGACTATGTGGCGGAAAATAGGTGGAGGGGAAGGAGTTTACGTGTCTGCGCAGTGACAGCTAAGCTGCACTTAAGGCATTGGCCAGCCCCCTAACTGAGTACACTTTTTTGCTTAAGAAGAGTATATAAATAACGCTAGCGCTCGGAATGCTCTTAAAAAATATAACTCCTCAGGTCCATAGAGTACTTTGATAGCTTTACGAGCTCTGTATTTTAAAACACATTATTTGAATAAATAGAATACAAGAAAGTATTAAGTTTTTATTTTTGACAATCTAATCTTAAAATTTTTTGACGAGCATTGGGAATATGGTAGAAATGGCAGGGGCTCACCGAAACCAGTAAAATTTTGAAAGGGGTCTACAAGAAAAAGAAAAGTTTGGGAACCTCTGGGTTAGATTGAAGTGGCTGCCAGTAGACACAACAGCATAATTAGGTCAACCATCGGGCCCGTTATGGTACCACAAGGGAGCTCATATGACACTACAGAATAATCTTTTTAAAAATATGTATGTACGAAAGTATATACTAATATACATATGTACAAAACTACATATTTCGTTATCACATATTTTAAGCGTGAAAGGTGTCATTAATTTATTACGAAAAAATCATAGTTTCCACATTCGAGGCAAAATTGGTTCCATTTCTTGTTTCCATTGTCACCGTTAGTTACGCTAATGTACAAATATAATAATGTCAAAATCATTACGCTTCATTAAATTACGATAGAAAAGTAATAGCAAAAACACACACACAAACCTGCAAGTGCAGCTGAGTGACTGGTTTAACGAAAAACTTCGTGGGTGGTACAGGGTTGAGTCATAAAAAAGGCATCGAACAACTCGTAAGTATGTATGCATGTATAAGTATGTAGATACACCGCTCTTATTGTCAAACTGCTTATTTTACATACATAAATAAATATTTTGCCATACTGCACGATGACAATTTAGTTTCAAAACCGCAAACAGTTAGTGTAAACAAATGGCTACAAGTGTGACTATTTGTGCTAATTTGCATTGAACATATTCGATATTGAAAGCTATGGTAATTTTATTTTTAAATAGACAAATGAAAGTATACATAAAAGCAGTATGTGAAGTGGGCGAGTTCTGCAGGTTTAGCCTTGCAATTTCACGTACGAACGAATGAGATATTTTCGCAACACATCAGCAATTAGTGCAATTAGCTTTTGTGATTTTCGTTTAAGTCTTTACTCGCATGAACATTCCTTCACCACCAGTTTAGTTTCGTATATATACATATATATATATGTATAGATTTCTTTGAAGTTGCGCACTTTTCGGCCATGCTTGTGCAATATTCGGCTAGTTTGTGTTTTTTTTGTTTGTTTGGTACAACATTTGCGTGTTTTCGACAAACGCTTGGCTGCTTGATTGAGCTGGCGTAGCTGCAGCAGCAACCTGTACTTAGTTTGCCGAATTATTGGCTAACAAGAAACACCTAGCTTACACCTGTAGTCAAAGTAAAAGAAATTTTACATCATACCATGTGAAATTAGCGCACAA
>NW_023481575.1:0-1953 GCF_013731165.1 Rhagoletis pomonella | reverse complement strand
TTCGATTTTAAGTTTTCCTGTACGTTCGCTATAAATATGCTGGTGGATTTCAAAATAGTAATTCTCATAAAGGATTTAGTATTGGTGACAGGTAAAATTCAAACGTATATGAAAAAAGATGTCGAATTTCGACAACTGGGCGATACTAGTTTCATTTATTTTATCAATTTAATTGAGTTAAATTTTGAAACAGGTGGCAAACCTCCTCAAACATATTTTTGACTGTAAGTCTTCTTAAAACTATTTAGTTTGATACCTACATTGCAATATTTCATTTATTTAATCAATTTAAATGAGTTACAATTTTAAAATAGGTTTCAAGCATATATGTAATACTTCTATATTGGCAGTAAGCTAACTTCTCAATGTGTAAGCATTCCGAAATCAAAGCGAGACAGTCTAGTACCATTTTTGTCAATGTATTGTGTACTTGAGTGCCGTTTTTGTATATGTGTTGTGTACATGTTTATTTATAAACGTATGTGTTCCTTTTCTTTCGTACGTGTTTATTGATATATCTGTACTGTAGTGTTTTCGGACGGTACTAGCTCTTACTGCCAATATAGGAGTATTACATATATGGTTTCAACCCCCCTCAAAAATATTTTCAGCAGTCATGTTTTTTTAGACCTCTTTAATTTGATTCCTATATTGTAATAAGTCATTTATTTTATCAATTAAATTTCGTTAAATTTTCAAACAGGTAACAACCCTCATCAAAAATATTTTCGGCTGTAAGCTTTCTTAAAACTTTAAAGTTTAATACCTACAATGCAATATTTCATTTATTTATCAATTTGACTGAGTTAAAATTTTCAAATAGGTGGCAACCCTCTAAAATATTTCCAGCAGTTATCTTTCTTAAACTTCTTTAATTTAATATCTATATTGTAATATATCATTTAGCTTATCAATTAAATTGCGCTAAATTTTATAACAGGTGGCAATCCTTTCATATTACATATTTTCGCCTGTGGCTTTCTTTAGTTTTATACCCGCATTGCAGTATTTCATTTACTTTATCAATTTAACTGAGTAAAAACTTTTAAAATAGGCGGGAACCTTCCTCAAAAAATTTTCAGCAGTTATCTTTCTTAAACCTCTTTAATTTAATATCTATATTGTAATATATCATTTAGTTTATCAATTAAATTACGCTAAATTTTTTAACAGGTGGCAACCCTCCTTTAAAATATTTTCGACTGTAAGCCTTCTCAAAACTCTTTAGTTTGACATCCACATGGCAATATTTCATTTATTTGATCAATTTGACTGAGTTAAAATTTTCAAATAGGTGGCAACACTCCTTAAAGATATTTCCAGTAGTTATCTTTCTTAACCCTCTTCAATTTGATAACAATATTGTAATATTTCATTTATTTTATCAGTGTAAATTAGTTAAACTTTGAAACAGGTGGTAACCCTAATCATACATATTTTCGGCTGTAAGCCTTCTTAAAACTCTTTAATTTGATAGCCACATTGCAATATTTCATTTACTTAATCAACTTAACTGAGTTAAAATTTTAAATTAGGTGGCAACCCTCCTCAAAAATATTTCTCTCAGTCATATTTCTTAAACCTCTTTAATTTGATACCCATATGGTAATAATTCATTTATTTTATCAATATAATTGGGTTTAAAAATTTTCAAATATGTGGCAACCCTCAAATTTTTTGCAATATCATTGGTTCTGGTATTACACCGAATAATACAAAAAAAATTATTCAAATCGGTTCAGCCGTTCTCGAGTTTTGACGACCGTGGCTTACGAACACAACATTTTTATATATATAGATATAGTAGAGTGGTTCATAAAACACTCTTTTTGGAAATTCATAAAAGCTACATCAGAATATTGTTATTTGTGATAAAAAAAGAGACACGTATTTTTTATTTTGAAAAAAAAAAAGTTTTCTTAGAGGTCGCGCTGGTCAGTTTTTTATAAAAAA
>NW_023481574.1:0-1953 GCF_013731165.1 Rhagoletis pomonella | reverse complement strand
CATTTTGACTCACTTCAGTGTTGGTTCCTTTAATTCAAGTTGGCATTCGGTTTTTGGAATTTAAATAAGTTCTCAGCAAAAAAGTTTGTTTAAAAAAATACATATGTGACCATAGTGCTTGAAAATATTAATTTTTCCCTTACCCTAAACCTTTGGGAGTTGGCAAAAATGATGTTTGGTAATTTAGGCAGAATTGAATATGCGCTATCTGGGAAGACAATATCTACATATAATATTTATTCTGTTTGTTGGCACTATATCCAAACACAAACGCATCTTAAGTGTCGTAACAGTGAAACAATTTCTTATTTTCTAAATTTGCGAATAAAAGTTCACACTTAAAATTAAGACATTTATAACAAACATTTTATGAAGAAAATCCCCGCTTTATTTAGGGAAAATATATTCGTTTAAAATAAAAATAAGCGAAATCGGCCCAATTTTATATGGCCCTGTCTGACATGAAAATTTTCTCCACGATAAGGCTAGTAGCCATTTCTTACAGATTTTGGGTGGCTTAGTCAAAAATGGAAACATATATACATATTTGAAATTTAAGAAAACAAGGAAAATAGCAAAATCGGTTAAAAACGGCTAATTTTTTTCTGCAAAACGGCTAACAAATCGGCTGCCGGCTAAATCGAAATTTCTCCGGCTGTTTGCTATCGAAACCGGCTAAATCTAGCCGGAAAACGGCTAAAATGGCAACACTGTTTAGAACCCGCCTTGGCTCCTCCAAGAAGGCTACACGTTCACGCGTCGTATAACTGGAACCATTTTAAAGTAAACTTAGAGGGATTTATATCTTTCGTATGCCTAGCGCGCAGATGAGATTTTATAACTTCATTGTTTTAAACGGCCTAAATACCTTAACTCGCTTAAAAAATAACGAGCTATAACGAAATGTGCACAGAAATAAAATATAAAATCATTAAATTATTTTACATATTTGTATAAAAACGTGGGGTGAAACCCGCGGGTATCAGCTAGTACATATATAAAATTACGGTTGCTTTTGAATCAAAAAAGTCAAGTGCTTCAACTTTGAAGTCACCAAAACCCATATTCGCTTACAAAATACGTCCACTCAGTATTAAAAACTTGTTACTTGTTATTCTAGCAGCAATTTGCCGGTGCTAAAAAATAAGGTTTATGTTTCAAATTCAAATATAAACAAAGTGTTTAAGAGTATGATTTGATGAAACCAAATTATTGAAATGAAAATATGGATGAACAATTTAAAAGCAATGTATATTTTTTGATTTTTATGACAATGGGAAATATTCCCGACCAAAAAGAAAATTGCGCGCCACAACTTAACAATCAGAAAGCGTCAAAATGGCGTAACTTGTAAGTTTTTACTAGTTTTGCGTTCAATAACTTTGCCTGATAATTTTATCTTCTTCTCTATTTTTCTTGTACGCTCTCGCTAGAAAAGTTATTGAATCGACCTACTGCAAATAATTTGTAACAGTGATAGTTTTACACTGAGGGGAAAAAATATTAAAATCAAATAGAAACGTAATTGATCTTACTATTAACGTCAACGCAAGTACTGTATATTGGTAAATATTCAATTCAATTACGCGCATATTAAAATGACCGCGCTCGTACTGAAAAAGCACCCGTAAAGTGAATAATCAAGACAAAAACCAAAAAAAAAACTTTATTTGCATGTTGCCTGCAGTGGAATTCGAACCCGACCATCTCCGGATATCAACAACTTGTGGCAAGCATCTTTGCGCACTCAGCTACTCCCAGCCATATAAATTTGCTTTCAAATGTTGAATATCCATCAACACCACAGCACGCGATTTGTGCGGATAAACACCCTGTAGGGAAACCCCGAACTGGTGTACCAAATTTGTAGTCCCGTACTAGATCTTTATCGCCGAAAACGAACCATTCCGATAGTAACTAGATCGCCACCAGCTCAAAAGCGGCGATATGTGG
>NW_023481573.1:0-1953 GCF_013731165.1 Rhagoletis pomonella | reverse complement strand
TAACTGCGTGCGTTTTGCTCATTTCCTGCTTGCTTTTACATTTCAATACCCATCTAAAGTTTTCTTTTAGTTGAATTCAATTTGCAAGTGGACTCCTTATTCCCCTCATTTAAAAGTTAGTTTACGAAGTTGAGCATTGTACTTCGGATTAATGCAGAACGTACTTGTGTACACACAATATCTTCAATCGCTAGAAGTGGCAATAGCGACTTTACAAGTTATGAAGCAACCACAGAATTTACGCTCTATTACCTACCATTGAATGCGCGTTGAATTTGCATGAACGTGGCATGCAACATCAATCAATAATATACCAATTGATAGTGGAACTATTTGTGGTGCATTCCAGCCGTCAACTAACTGTCTATGAATGCATATGTATGTATATGCACGCGTAGACGTATTATGCACTTTGGCGTTGAAGTTACTTGAAGGCAAACAGAAGGCGACACCAATTTTCACAATTGAATAGAACTGAAGTGCATGCCACAGCGCCTACCAAGAGAGCAAACTGCAGCATAGCAGGGCAGGAGTATGTATGTATGTACATATATGCGTAGTACTAATAACTTGCCACAAACGTTTTCTCAAACGGCCATAATACGCTGTTGATGTTGCATGCCAAGTAGGTCGAAATTTGCGAAATGCGAAAATTGGGCGAATGAGCGTCGCACGTGGAATGCAAAAGGCTTTTGTGTCGCGATGTACTTGCTGTCAGGCATTTCTTGACAATGCGTCATCATTAGAGAGAGGCACATGTGTTGGGTTTGAAAATTTAGAAGGTAGGCAATCACTGCTACCAGACTCACACGCATACTGCCAGCCACCTACGTAAGCATCGATATGAGTTTAACTAGTGTATGTAGGCTAAATCTCCTAACTAATACTATTAAATTTAATATCCGACTAAATTCGCTTTACAGCTAAGCTTTGCTTTGTGAAATTTTAAATTAAACCTCTGCATAAACGCCGCCGCAAGCAAAGGACCAGACCAGAATTTGCTGCCGAATATCTTATTTTCGAGCTCATACACAGCATTTAACAGTTACATACTTATGTATATAAATACATGCATATGTGCCTAAGTCTATATGTGTGTATGTGCGAGTTTATATATGTAAGTACGAAGGCATACGCATGCGAATGAGTAGAGTGAATTTAATGTAATTAACCTGTAACTTCCGATAATAATTTCATTTCCTACACGAACGCCAGTCACCGAATTAATCGGCCAAATAGCCAGACAAGCGTGTAACTAAGCCACGCATTGCCCACGCATATACATATGCACTAATAAAATACCAGCAAATGGCTGGGTAGGAGGTATACAATTTCACAGTTATGGATGTAAGCAAATGCGTGCATAGATTTACATGCATATGTACATTAGGGTGGTCTTTGAAATATGCAAATCTTGAGGCACCTCTTTATTTTGTTGTACGAATATGTATAAAATTAAGACATCAACGAAAATTTCAAGATCTGAATCAAATTTTTAGGGGTGGCTACCAAAGTTTTAAAACATTTAAGATTTTTTAATACACTCTAAAAGTGCATTTACTACTGAAAAGTGTTTATTTTTCAAACAGAATCTGTGTAAATATACGTAAAAGACGTTCAAGATTTGATTTTAAACATGAGATGTTCAAAAAATACACATAAATATACACATAAAATATTTAAAATTGCAAAACTTTTGAAAGTAAAAATTAACTTTTTACTAATAATAAACATTAAATGCTCATATTTACCCAATTTTAAACACTTTATGTGTAAGTTTTCTCTACGTGACAAATTTGGTATGTAAAAGTAAACAGACAGTGTTTAATTTTGAGCACATTAGGAGAGGAAACTGGTAATAATTTTATAATTTTTTAGAGTGTATTTAGCAAAAATTCGACAAAAATTTTACCTTGCCCAGTTATAACTCCGCGAGTTTAATAACTTGTGTGA
>NW_023481572.1:0-1953 GCF_013731165.1 Rhagoletis pomonella | reverse complement strand
ACTCCTTTTTTAACACAATTGTGCTGACGAGTTTATATTTTTGTCATAGGCAAGAATTGGCAAAAAACAACAGTTTTGTCGTCGTCAGCCTCTCATTCGATTTTTTCTTAATATTTGGGTGGCGGGTGGGTGATTTGCAGGCAAAGCTCAGCACTGATTTTCTTTCTCGCACACACTGCCCAATTATTTTCACCACTCACACACATTCGTCGTAGTTGCTAGTTGCACCCAATTTTTCAATTATCGCCATCAAAGCCAATAAATTTATTTGAAACCAAAAATGCGTTTTGTGCGTTTTGAGGCAGAAAATAACGTTACGCATAAAGTTTTTACACTGTGCGGCTTATGTGAAAATTTCACCAGATTTTCTTCTGCGGAAAATTCAAGCAATACACACCACCAAACGAGGAAAACGACGAAGACAAGTGCATAACACTTGACAGTAACAAATGTCATGTGAAATGTAATAATGATATAACACATTACAGCTAATGCGTTTATATAGTTGGGAAGATTATTATAAATACAAAGTAATTTCGTAAACTCTTTCAAACTACTGACTTTCAAAAACTAGTTTCAGAAAGAGACTTTGACAGATTTTGAAAGCAAATCGCGTTGGGAAAGTACCTCATTTGACATGATGCAATAATACAAGGTGGTATCAGTTGTGACAGCTCGATTTGACACTGCCTTAGCTCAGTAGTATAAGAAGAAAAACGGGAAGAATTTAATCCCCATTTGGGGGGGAAATATAAAATTTCATATTTTCTTCTAAACAAAATTTGGTTTTTTATAATATATCCGCAATGAAATGAAATGAAATAAGATAAAATTCCTTTTTGAGAAAACAAAATGTGTATAGTGATAAAAAATAAAAAAAAAATTCCACTATCAAAGAATTGTTAAAGAAGTAACACTGTTTAACCTAACGCAGTCAATATGGCTTAATTAGAGCGAGAAGTAGCCAACCGATAACACCTTGTATTAGGTTCTATCCCTAACAATCCGGACCGGATCCGGTAATTAGAGAATAAGTGAACAGTTTGCTTAAAAAATTGAACATAATCCAGAAGTAAAGGAACACAGCTTATTCGCGTTGTTTTGTTTTTTGTCACCTAAATGCAAACACTTGGAAATTGAATTTTTTTCAGAAATTTGATTTTAAGAATATAAAGAGGGAAAATACATTTATTATTCCTTAAAAGCACCAAGTAAATGCAGGCAACATGTAAACACAAAACAGCTGATATGCACTTTGACGATTTACCCGTAGAAAAAGTCGGCTGTTTTAGGCAGGAAGAAGAAGACACTTACGATCCAATACGTTCCAATTTTCGCTCTCTATTACTCATTTTTTTTAGTACGGAAATGATTTCTGGTCTATTTTGGGCACACGCGGGATACCGCGTTTCGTACGGGAAAGAACCTATTATTGCATCATGCAGAAAATCATTGTTTTGAACTGATTTGTTAATTCCGGGCACGAAAAGTGGCTTTTGCGTTCCTCACTCTTGGCACTTTTGGCACGGGTTGACACCGTTTTGACACTTATGAGAGAGTAACTTGTTTTTACGCTCTAATTACCGAAACAGCACGGAAAGCGCGTGGAACAAACTTATTGTCTAAAATTTACATTCCACAGAATTTTGCTATAATCGCTGGCTCTAGTAAGCCATTTTGCAGACATCGTGAATGCCGCTTAAAATAATACTAAGTTGTATCATATGGCAACACTGTACGTATATAAGATTCCTTTTTTGCGTAAATTGTGAAATGTGTCTGTGTGAAATACTTGCGTAGTGCGAAATTTGTGATAGAAGGAAATTCTTTAATAATTAAAAAGGAATCCACATTAAAAATTTTCAAACTTTTTCGTCAATTACACATGTCTCAATAATGTCGAGTCCATATGGTAGTAGTGGCAGCAGTGGGCACAATGATTTCGCCAATCCT
>NW_023481571.1:0-1954 GCF_013731165.1 Rhagoletis pomonella | reverse complement strand
GATGATTAATTGTCATTCTATTGCAAAACCGGAATAGGGCTGTAAATTAGTGGAAAAACTTACTAAAACTTTTCGTTGACGCTTTTGTTTAGGTATGGCACTTCGGCACTAACGCTAGGCGTCAGAAACCGCTCCGCTCGACGCTTTTGTTTAGGTATGGCAGTATGTTCACTCGCTCACACATCCCAGCTAGCACATTTGCCAGACAATTTCTGATATCAAACAAGTCGGAATAAAAAGTTGACTATTTAGACAAGTCTTACCAAGTCTGACATGTTTTCATATCATTGTTGATTACTCACAGTTGATGTAGTAATCTTATGAACTAATTATTAATCAATCAATTCGTGCACGATCATTCGGAGTACAGGTTTGCCGAACTCAATATCAGTATTTGCAAGACAGCACGCTATGCGCTGGTGTTCAGTCATCCTCTAATTTCGTTTAGGTATCGATACTACTAAGCCAACGCCGCTGCTCAGTCATACAAAGCAGCAGTATTGATTGAGTATGAAACAATTGACGTTCAACCAATGCCAATCCCTGTTCAGTACTCGACTTTATTTGACAGGTACAACTACTTTTGTTGAGCACAAAATGCAGCTTTATTGAATCTTGCGGTTACTATGGCAACTAACTAATGTTACTTCTATCAGCATTGCCACTCATTTGATCGATCAAATGACAGTCATTCGCTGCAGGACCAAACTAACATATCGTCCCGTTTCTGCCTTAACCACGTATCTACAATTTTTGGGAAAACTAATATTACCACTTATAACAGCTGTTTAAGCGTCACACTATTTAAAAATAGAAAAAAACCTTAATGAGGGATCTCACTACTGTTAGTGGAACCACATATATTAAATAAAAAATGCATTTATTTTATCCTAGGACCTAGGGGAAGAGTTTGCATATCAATATTATCTCAATCAAAGCTCGTTTTTTAATCACCCCGTTTACACAGGCAAATCTCAGATTATTAGCCGTCAAATTTATTGTGCTTGTTATTCTCACATCTCAAGGAGAAGTTATGTTTCTTTTCTGTGCCACCGTGATCACGTTTTTCTGCTATATTAAGCAATATAAATATATTTTAACTTAACAGTTTATTAAAAATAGTTTACAAACCTCTTCCTTGCTAGCGTTTATTTTTGTTTACTTTTACATTTGGCATTTCTTCTCTATTTCGCAAAAACAATCGATAAAACTAGGCATGCTGTCAAATCAGTAAAAGCAAAACCAAAATACATGTAACTGCCGTCCCTAAATTGGAGCGCTAAGCGTTGCGTTATCCATTGTCGACGAGTGTCAGCGCGCGCTATCCCCAAATCAACGCGTCGTAATTTTTGCGTTTTCTCAGATCCTCTCGTTTTTATTCTCGTTTCCTCTTTCACTTTTTTGTCCTTTCTCTTTCTTTCCGTCTTCCGCATCCAACTTCAACACGTAACGCCCTGTCAAAAATGAAAATTCCATTTGCTCGGCGTTAAGGCCCGTCCACATACAACTTTGGCGTTGCGTTGGCGCTGGCGTCGCTTTGACAGCAGCGCGAGTAACGCCCGTGCTTGCTACAATGAACGCGTAGCAGAGAATACTTTGGTCACTAAATTAACATACTAGCGGCAGATAAATGAAAAAATTACATCAATAATTGCATTAAAAACTATATTTCTTGCCCGGATTTGATTAAAAATGAAAATTAAATCACATAATTTTGATTATTTAGAACAGCTGACGAACGACGCACGCGAAAAGTTGAGAGTTGGCCATCTTTCTGCGTTGTGTTGGCGTTGGCGTTGCCCAACTTTGGTTATATGGAGACTTTCATATAAATGCATGTATTCATAGTCAGCTGACGAAGCGACGCCAACGCCAACGCAACGCCAAAGTTGTATGTAAACGGGCCTTTAGCGCCGCGTTATTGTGGGATGCTTCATACAAATTGTATGGGCAT
>NW_023481570.1:0-1954 GCF_013731165.1 Rhagoletis pomonella | reverse complement strand
GAATATTTTGCCATACTGTGTTCGATTTTTGCTTGCCTTTTTGCTGGTTATTGGAAAGCATTTAAAGCCCTTTGGAAGTAGAAATTTTAAGACATATTTTTGTCTACTTTTACGTAGGACCATTTTAAATTATAATTGGTAGGATACAATGAATATTTAAGATTTAAATTACCTGGACAAGGAAAAATTTATAAATAGTTACAATATGCAAGCAGGAAACTAAAATATAACTGTTTATAAGATTGGAAGCAGCGCAATTTTTTTTTAAGTTTTAAAATTGAAATGAAAGTTTTAAATTTCGCTCCATAACGCTAGAATGCCCAGTGGGTCAAATTTGGCACATTTAAATTTTTAATGTAATTTATCAATCAGCTGAAAAGGAACATACAAAACCAAAACATATTTTGACGTGTTGAGTAATCATTGACGATTTCTTACGTTAGCTAAGTTAAGGCTGGACTAACTGAGCCTTTAGAACAGAAGCGTGTAAATGTTGTGCTACATTGTGAACGGTAAAATTACGGGTTCTAATCAAAACTAAATTTTAGATATTTTGAGCAATACTGGTTAGGATGAATCCTAAGGTTCTGAATCTGATCCTAATAAGGCAAATTCTGAAAGCGAGGTGAAGGGCCTGGTCGGGTAGTACTTCAAAAATCTTGGCGCTGTTAATTCTGAAAGAATAAGGTAATTTAAGTTATATTCCACAACTATTAATAATTTTCAATTGGATAACCTTTTTCTCTCGGACATGCCCAGGACCTTTTCACGTCTTCTCTGTTCAAAATTTAGACAAAGTTCTTTTCATTTAATTCTTCCATTATTGCTCATCATCCATGCGACTTATTCGCTTCCCATGGCGTATGCGTTATTTACAAATCAACATTTAGTCCGGTCGATATCTAAACTTTGAGTTACTGGATATTTTCTGTTTAGTTCTAAAATATTTAGTTTTATTAAGAGTAAATTTAGTAGATTAAGGAGCTACTCTAAGTTAATATAATCTTATAAAAGTATACAGTTTCTTTTCAAGCATATTCCACACTTTGATATTGAGTTAAAGTATGTTTTCATAATAGGTAGGAGTAATGGGAAAAGTTCTTTGTATGGGGCCTAACCCAGTATATAACACCGCGCGATAAAAACAAACAAAAAATCGGATCAATATACTCACGAAAGTGCGGTTCAAATATAGTAAAACTACGTTTTTATTTTTTTCCTGATGCCGGGAGTTTTTTAAAAGCAGAAATGCAATTGAAGTTATGTTTTTATGTTATTATTTGAAAATATTTCCTTAGCTCAAAGAATAAAAAAACGTCCAAGAAATGGGGAAGAAAAATTTATTGAGCAAAATTTTCCTCAGCAGCTCGAAGCTTTTAAGGAGTTTGCTACGCTTTATACTATGGTTTGCTAAAGTTTGTTTGTGAAGAGTACAAGGTACCCTTGATTTCAGTAGATATATATGCCCGTGACTAATTCGGAAGGAAAAAGTGAGACAACAGGCTGTAAAATGTCAGATGTCAAAACTCGTTGGACACTACTATTCAAACAAACGAAATATTTAATAGCAATTCATTTCTTGACCATTTTCTTAAAAGGCCCGTATATAGCTTTATACATTGAAATAAGCAAAATAAGTATGATCGTTAAAAGTAAGATTAGAAACCTTGAATAAGCAAAAAAAAATAAATTCCAAGCAAAAGGTTAACTTTTCGGCCCTGATGGTAAGTATAGGAATAACGGCGACGATAAACCCAACGAGAAATATTAAATTACGGACAAAGATAAGGCTTAGGATTAAGCAGAACATCAAGGTCGAAGATGAAGATGAAGATGAAGACGAAGATGAAGACGAAGATGAAGATGAAGATGAAGATGAAGATGAAGATGAAGATGAAGATGAAGACGAAGATGAAGATGAAGATGAAGACGAAGATGAAGATGAAGATGAAGA
>NW_023481569.1:0-1954 GCF_013731165.1 Rhagoletis pomonella | reverse complement strand
TACAATGGCGCACAAATCCTTCAGTGGTTGTCTGCTCGTCTAAAGCCACTTGTGGTTCCAATTCATTTCAGTCATCTTTCGACGATACTGCGCATTTGCGTAGTTTGCTAAAAAAAAAAAACCACTTGGAGTGACAAAGCTAAGGTAATACGTGAAATGAACATTTTGGTGAAAAAATTATGCTTTTTAAAAGTAACTTTCTCAAGAGCATTTACCGCGCTTACCCTTTTCAAATATTAATTTATTTACCTTGACACCCAACCTTTTTATGGTTTTTATTATTTGATGGTAGCTGCTGCTGCATAATTTTCTGTAACGGAATGTCAATAACACCTAAAAAAATAAATAAACTTTCGAGTTAACGAGAAGTTCACTTGTCGTACTGAGCTGAGTTGTTAACCATAGCAGATAGACAGCAAAAAATTCAAGTCTTGCTTACTTTAATTTTGCGTTGATTTGCTTTGAAAACTTGTTGGGCCAAATGGCGGCTTCGAGCGCTTTCAACGCAAACAGCTGTGTGCTTAAAAAGTCAAGGTCTGTTCCCATAACCCTAAGAATAATTTTTTACAGATGGAACGTGCGCCAAAATTAGAATTTGACCTTCTATTTTTTGAATTGGCTCTATTTTTTGAGATATTTGAGTTTAGAGAGCCAAAAAAAGAGACTTTTGACCTTTTTAGAGGAAAACGACATGAACTCTGAAATATTGGAATTTTAGCTGCAAAGTTAAAAAATGTTTTTCCTCAAACATAAGTCATTAAAACTTATTTCTAAAATTACCATTTTATTTTTTTTTTTTAGAAAATGCAATTAATTTCGTATTAGCTCACTTCCAGTAGCTCACTTTTTCCGAAAAAAGTTTCGAATATTTGTGAATATGTTATTTGGAAATATAAGTTTGTTAATATTTTGTACCATATACTCAATCGAAGACAAGAAGTTCCACTTAGAATCTTTTATTTTTTCGTTTTTTTTTTTTGTGGTTAGGATTGTGAATTGACCCTGAAAGGCTTCTTAGCACTTTCTTACAATAAGTCAACATTATTAAAATAAATATATGGATGTGATAAAAAATTTATACATATATATTTTTTTTTTTGTGACTAATATTTTATCTTTTGGGATAAAAGTTGCGTTTTTTGCCACTTTCAATCCCAAATATCTGGAAAACTAGAGCCAATGAAATAGTTTAAACACCAGATTCTTAATTTACAAAAAAAAATATCAAAATCTTCTCTCGAAAACTTTGCTGCAAAATATGTTGGCCAGTGTTATTATTTGTGATTGTAGGCAAATATGCATTTATGTATTTGTGTACGAGTAAGCATACTTCGAAAAAACTCTTATGTATGTACATGAGTGTGCTTCACTTTTTCACTCAGAAATGTGCTGGCCGAACCATTTTTCTTTAATATTTATGAACCCCACTGAGTACTGTTAGCAATTAGCTTCAATGTTAGTGCAGTTAGTCACGCAGCAAATCAATAGAAGCATTTCGGTAATGCCTATTTAGCTTAACAAATATGAACACAATTAGTATAATGAATTCTCTATAATATTCATGGTTATGTAGATGTGGCATCCACGACGTATAAGTCCTCCTCAGCCAATAGTTATTGAATTTTTCATTAACATAGCAAATCTTGAAACAATTTTTCGCTGAAAGTAATCTTAAAAACCATAGATTGCCCAATGAGGGCAAATGCATTTCCTAAGTAAAAGGATTTTAATGTTTCCCCAAATTGAAGATAAAAAAAATTATTTAACTCTTTTAACTGTTCAATATTTTTTGGAACATTTCGTTAGTTTTTGTAGTTTTGGGCGTTTTTCGAAGCATCTACGTGGTATTGCTCACTTTTCGAGCTTTGTTGGGAGTTTCTTGTAAATTTCAAGGTTTATTTAAAACCTAAAACATTTCCTTTTTTGTTATAAAACTAAAAGACTACTTTTGATA
>NW_023481568.1:0-1954 GCF_013731165.1 Rhagoletis pomonella | reverse complement strand
TACAATGGCGCACAAATCCTTCAGTGGTTGTCTGCTCGTCTAAAGCCACTTGTGGTTCCAATTCATTTCAGTCATCTTTCGACGATACTGCGCATTTGCGTAGTTTGCTAAAAAAAAAAAACCACTTGGAGTGACAAAGCTAAGGTAATACGTGAAATGAACATTTTGGTGAAAAAATTATGCTTTTTAAAAGTAACTTTCTCAAGAGCATTTACCGCGCTTACCCTTTTCAAATATTAATTTATTTACCTTGACACCCAACCTTTTTATGGTTTTTATTATTTGATGGTAGCTGCTGCTGCATAATTTTCTGTAACGGAATGTCAATAACACCTAAAAAAATAAATAAACTTTCGAGTTAACGAGAAGTTCACTTGTCGTACTGAGCTGAGTTGTTAACCATAGCAGATAGACAGCAAAAAATTCAAGTCTTGCTTACTTTAATTTTGCGTTGATTTGCTTTGAAAACTTGTTGGGCCAAATGGCGGCTTCGAGCGCTTTCAACGCAAACAGCTGTGTGCTTAAAAAGTCAAGGTCTGTTCCCATAACCCTAAGAATAATTTTTTACAGATGGAACGTGCGCCAAAATTAGAATTTGACCTTCTATTTTTTGAATTGGCTCTATTTTTTGAGATATTTGAGTTTAGAGAGCCAAAAAAAGAGACTTTTGACCTTTTTAGAGGAAAACGACATGAACTCTGAAATATTGGAATTTTAGCTGCAAAGTTAAAAAATTTTTTTTCCTCAAACATAAGTCATTAAAACTTATTTCTAAAATTACCATTTTATTTTTTTTTTTAGAAAATGCAATTAATTTCGTATTAGCTCACTTGCAGTAGCTCACTTTTTCCGAAAAAAGTTTCGAATATTTGTGAATATGTTATTTGGAAATATAAGTTTGTTAATATTTTGTACCATATACTCATTCGAAGACAAGAAGTTCCACTTAGAATCTTTTATTTTTTCGTTTTTTTTTTTGTGGTTAGGATAGTGAATTGACCCTGAAAGGCTTCTTAGCACTTTCTTACAATAAGTCAACATTATTAAAATAAATATATGGATGTGATAAAAAATTTATACATATATATATTTTTTTTTTGTGACTAATATTTTATCTTTTGGGATAAAAGTTGCGTTTTTTGCCACTTTCAATCCCAAATATCTGGAAAACTGGAGCCAATGAAATAGTTTAAACACCAGATTCTTAATTTACAAAAAAAAATATCAAAATCTTCTCTCGAAAACTTTGCTGCAAAATATGTTGGCCAGTGTTATTATTTGTGATTGTAGGCAAATATGCATTTATGTATTTGTGTACGAGTAAGCAAACTTCGCAAAAACTCTTATGTATGTACATGAGTGAGCTTCACTTTTTCACTCAGAAATGTGCTGGCCGAATCATTTTTCTTTAATATTTATGAACCCCACAGAGTACTGTTAGCAATTAGCTTCAATGTAAGTGCAGTTAGTCACGCAGGAAATCAATAAAAGCATTTCGGTAATGCCTATTTAGCTTAACAAATATGAACACAATTAGTATAATGAATTCTCTATAATATTCATGGTTATGTAGATGTGGCATCCACGACGTATAAGTCCTCCTCAGCCAATAGTTATTGAATTTTTCATTAACATAGCAAATCTTGAAACAATTTTTTGCTGAAAGTAATCTTAAAAACCATAGATTGCCCAATGAGCGCAAATGCATTTCCTAAGTAAAAGGATTTTAATGTTTCCCCAAATTGAAGATAAAAAAAATTATTTAACTCTTTTAACTGTTCAATATTTTTTGGAACTTTTCGTTAGTTTTTGTAGTTTTGGGCGTTTTTCGAAGCATCTACGTGGTATTGCTCACTTTTCGAGCTTTCTTGTGAGTTTCTTGTAAATTTCAAGGTTTATTTAAAACCTAAAACATTTCCTTTTTTGTTATAAAACTAAAAGACTACTTTTGATA
>NW_023481567.1:0-1954 GCF_013731165.1 Rhagoletis pomonella | reverse complement strand
GCACATGGTTTTCCGTCCGCTATGCATTATCGCAACACTGTATCTAGCGACAGCCAACTCATTGCCAACATGTTTGCTCGGTTCTTTAGGTCCAATTATTCTGTAGACTTCCCTATAAGTGGAGACTATCCGTACGAGCTTTGTCCTATCAACTCTGCTTATATTCCAGTAATATCTTCCGATGAAGTTTTACACTCTTTAAAAACCTTAAAAGCGTCATTTAGGCCTGGACCTGATCATATTCCGACCTGTTTTCTTAAAAACTGCGCTGAGAACATCTGCGAGCCTTTAACAACTCTATTCAATTTGTCACTTAAACATGGCGTTTTTCCTTCAGCCTGGAAGGAGTCTTTCATAATACCACTTCACAAAAACGGCAGCAGGTCGTCTATAGAAAACTATCGAGGCATAGCGAAACTCTCCGCTATCCCCAAATTATTCGAAGCAATTATTGTTAACCAGCTGACATATTCTATATCTTCTTCAATTACACAATCTCAACACGGGTTTTCTAAAGGAAAATCTACTATTACTAATTTATTGGAGTTTACAACTCATGTCTCAAACGGTTTTAGAGAAAATGCTCATACCGACGTAATTTACACCGATTTCAGTAAAGCTTTTGACAAAGTATGTCACTCGTTACTCATCCGTAAACTCGACCTAATCGGCTTTCAGCCCAGTCTCCTTCAATGGATCTCATCTTACCTCTCTGATAGAACACAAAGAGTTATTGTTAATAATTGTTCTTCCAACATCATTAAAGTTTCTTCAGGAGTTCCTCAGGGAAGCCACCTTGGTCCGATTTTGTTCCTGATATTCATTAATGATATTTCTTCTATAATAAAACATTCAAAAATTTTAATGTATGCCGATGATGTGAAACTTTTTAAAACATTGTCCTCTATCGAAGAAAGGTCTTTGTTACAAGCGGATCTGAACAACGTGGTTAGTTGGTGTAATACAAACTATATGCCACTAAACCTTCAAAAATGTAAAGTTATGTGTTTCTCTCGGAGGGCTGTACAACCAGCTGTTTATTCAATATCAAATTATAATCTGGAGCAGGTATCCAATTTTGTCGACCTTGGTATCACAATGGATTCCAAACTCAATTTCAACCATCATATTAATGTTACAGTCAATAAAGCCAAAGGCGTTTTTGCATTTGTAAGGCGTTGGTCAAAAGAGTTTAAAGATCCTTATGTTACAAAAGCTCTTTTTACCAGTTTAGTTAGACCTATACTAGAATACGGATCTATTGTTTGGAATCCCCGCTACCAAGTTCATTCAGAAAGGATTGAATCAATTCAAAAACAATTCTTGCTTTTTGCATTGCGTAATTTTAACTGGGATTCAGATTACAATCTCCCCCCTTACACAAGTCGTCTAAAGCTCATAAATTTGCCTACACTCGCAAGTCGTAGAGAAATGCTGGGTATAATATTTATCGTAAAATTAATGACAGGCTTGATTAATAGCCCGGCCCTCCTGGCTGAGGTAAATTTTAATGTTCCTTCTCGAGTGTCAAGACACTTTCGACCTTTATTTTTAAAGCCATGCAAAACTAATTTTGAACTAAACGAATCATTCCGTGGTTTATGTCAAGATTTTAACTGTCATTCCAGCACGTTTGACGTATCGGACTCGATTTTTACTATAAAGAAAACTATTATTTCCACTCTCAATAATTGAAATACTATCTTTAGCATATCCAATCAGCTGATGAATTTGATTCTGTAGCTGAATAGTTTTAGATCTCGACACTTAACAAACTCCTGTTTCCACTACTCGGCACCAAAAAACTAAAAAAAAGGTTCCGTACGTCATGCTGACTGCGCCCCTCGTGTCGGTTGGGCGGGAATGGAGGGTAAAAAGCCGTTGGGATTAATTAATTAATTAATTAAATCCCATCTCTACTAATAACTAATGTTCGAAGAAACACTCGCTTGCT
>NW_023481566.1:0-1954 GCF_013731165.1 Rhagoletis pomonella | reverse complement strand
GCGACGTCTACTACAGTTGCCACGTAAAGGAGCGCAAATTCGGTGTTGGATTCGTGGTAGGAGAGAGACTCCGTCGCCGAGTACTGGCGTTCACCCCGGTGGACGAACGTCTAGCCACAATCCGCATCAAAGCTAGATTCTTCAACATCTCGCTCATCTGCGCCCATGCCCCGACGGAAGAGAAGGATGAGGCGTCCAAGGATCTCTTCTATGAGCGCTTGGAACGTACATATGAGCGCTGCCCCCGACACGATGTCAAAATCGTGCTTGGCGATTTTAATGCCAAGGTGGGCAAGGAAGGGATCTTTGGCGCCACTGTCGGAAAATTCAGCCTCCACGACGAAACGTCCGATAACGGACTGAGGCTGATCGACTTCGCCGGGGCCCGAAATATGGTAATATGTAGTACTAGGTTCCAGCATAAGAACATCCACCAAGCTACATGGCTGTCTCCAGATCGAAAAACGAGAAACCAAATCGATCATGTTGTGATAGACGGAAGGCATGCTTCAAGCGTTTTGGACGTACGTACACTCCGAGGGCCAAACATCGACTCGGACCACTATCTTGTTGTAGCCAAGATACGCACCCGCCTCTGTGCAGCAAAAAAATGTGCGCTCAACAATGCAAGGAAAGCTTAACGTCGAAAAGCTGCAATCACAACAGACGGCCAATTTATTCGCCACTCGACTCACACACCTGCTCTCTGAGAGCACTCTTCAACAATCCGGCGAGCAGTGGAACCACATTTCCCGATCATTAAGTACCGCCGCCGAAGAAGTAGTTGGATTTCAGCGAGCCCGAAAGAACAACTGGTACGATGAGGAATGTCAAGAAGCCGCAGAGAAAAAAGATGCCGCCTACGGGGCCACGCTGCGATCGGGCGCAACGCGAGCCATGTGGGACCGTTATAGGGAACTGAAGAAGGAAGCGAGACGTATTTGCCGCAATAAGAAGAGAGAGGCCGAAATACGTGAGTGCGAAGAGCTTGAGATGCTGGCCGACAGGAAGAACGCCCGAAAATTCTACCAGAGGGTTAGGCGACTTACGGAAGGTTTCAAGACCGGGGCGAACTCCTGTAAGAACAACAATGGCGACCTAGTGACCGATGTCCAGAATATACTTAAATTGTGGAGGGAACACTTTTATAACCCACTGAATGGTAGCAGCGCTGAAAGTAGTGAGGAAGACGAACCCGAGTCCCCAGTCGATGATGATGGAGTAGCTGTCCCACCGCCTGACTATGACGAGGTACGAATAGCGATTACGCGGCTGAAAAACAACAAAGCTGCTGGAGCTGACGGCCTGCCAGCCGAGCTATTCAAGTACGGCGGCGAGGAGCTGATGAGGTGCATGCATCAGCTCGTATGCAGAATATGGTCAGATGAACGCATGCCCGACGACTGGAATTTAAGTGTGCTCTGCCCAATCCACAAGAAAGGCGACCCCGCCATACGCGCCAACTACCGCGGAATTAGCCTTCTAAGCATAGGTTACAAGGTCTTATCGAGCGTATTGTGCGAAAGACTGAAGCCCACCGTCAACGAGCTGATTGGACCTTATCAGTGTGGCTTTAGGCCTGGAAAATCCACCATAGATCAGGTATTCACAATACGCCAAATCTTGGAAAAGACCCGCGAGAATAGGATCGACACACACCATCTATTTGTCGATTTCAAAGCCGCTTTCGACAGCACGAAGAGAAGTTGCCTTTATGCCGCGATGTCTGAATTTGGTATCCCCGCGAAACTAATACGGCTGTGTAAAATGACGTTGAGCAATACCACCAGCTCCGTCAGAATAGGGAAGGACCTCTCCGAGCCGTTTGATACCAAACGAGGTTTCAGACAAGGGGACCCCCTTTCGTGTGATTTCTTTAATCTTATGTTGGAGAAGATAATACGAGCCGCAGAACTGAACCGCTCAGGCACAATACTTTATAAGAGCGTACAAT
>NW_023481565.1:0-1954 GCF_013731165.1 Rhagoletis pomonella | reverse complement strand
TTTTTTGGAAGCCTATAAACAATATTTCTCGCAAGAGTTTATCACTGACGTAAACTATGCCCCTAAAAAAATTTGCTTTAATTGCTATTCAAGTGTTATGCAATGGAAAAGTGAAAAGAAGAAGGCTATGCCTTTTGGTATATCAATGATGTGGTTAGACAACAGCCCGCATCAACAAGAAAATTGCTATGCATGTATCAACTACCATAGATACATAGATAGATAGTTGGTTGGGTAAGGCACTGCGACCGGTGGGTCTATTGTGCCCCTAGCTCATCACAACTCCTCAACCAGCCCCAGAGTGTCTAAAAACTTCATAATAGACCCTGGGGACAGTGAGTGTATGTGCTCCACTCTTGGCCGGACGTGCCCTATGCTCCTATACCTCCTGCGCGCAACAGCCTCACACCCAACAAGAAGGTGCAGGGGAGTTTCCCTGGCGGCATCGCAGAAGCGACACAGGTCGCTGGACCAGATTCCTAGTTTGTACATGTGCCCTCTTGGTCTACAGTGGTCAGTCAAAAATCCTGTAATAACCCTCAGTTTATCCTTTGAAAATTCATGAGTAGCCTGTATCTTGTCAGATTGTAACCTCCTAATAAGCTTTTCGCCTGACGTTGATCCATGGTGTCACGCCAATGCAGTTCCCTCAGTTTGCAATTGTCCCTTATGAGCATATCCTTTATGGTACTGGGTCCCACTGCCAGAAAGGGCTCAGGTCCTATCGGGGTCGAGGAAGCGGCTAATCTGGCCAGGTGATCAGCCTCTTCATTTCCTGCTGCCCCCATGTGCCCAGGTACCCACACTAGTTGGATTTCATTAACCTCTGCCAGAGCATTAAGCCTCTCGACACACTCCAAAACCAAGGAGGACTTGATCTCGAATGATGAGAGAGCCATAAGTTCCGACTGACTGTCACTTAGTATAAGTATCCTTCCATTCCTATACTTCCTACTCATGTTGATCTCTGCGCACATACTGATGGCATAAACCGAAAGCTTCAGCCTGGGGCCGTACACGCCTGCTCCAATCCCCGCAGGTGCTTTGGAGCCGTCAGTGTACCACTGTATTGTGCTCTACTGTATGTGCCTTTCCATAATAGAGGCACACCAGGTCACCTTGCTGTAAGTGTAAGGCATGAAATTCCTTTCGAAGACGACCTGTCAGTTGATATCGTCCCTGGGGAGAAGAACCAGGGGGAGCTGGGTACCTAGCTTGTCCCTGTTCCTGGATGATAACACCTTCCCTTTGCCGAAGCCCTCCCTACCAAAGTTAAGGACGGTTCGCTTTGCGACCTGTTCAACTAAGAGGTGCAGTGGCTCGAGTTCCAGCATCACCTCCAGCGCTGCCGTCGGGCATGTGCGCATTGCTCCCGTTATGCAAACACATGCCAGGCTTTGAAGCTTAGAGAGGGTCTGCCTCACCGTTACTAAAGTAGTCCTGGAATACCAAGCCACCGCACCGTAAGTCACTATAGGTCTCACTATCATGGTGTACATCCATCTGAGGATCCTCGGAGTGCACCGCCAGGATTTGCCCGCCAGAGGTTTGCACACCATCATCGCTCTCGTGGCCTTGGAGGTGATCGCATCAACATGAGCCTTCCGAAGAAGCTTGGAGTCCAGGGAAAGCCCCATATACTTAACCTCTGTGGGGATATTGATTGCGACCCTGTCCAAGGTTAGGTTCCTCATCCCCTGAAGATTTCGTTTCTTGGTGAAGGGGACTATAGCTGTCTTAGAGCGATTGATATTTAAGCCTACGTCTGCGCACCACCTTTTGCAAGGTTAAGACCTCATTGGACGATGTCACAGAGAGTACTAGCGAACTTCCCTGTATCAATAATCACTATGTCGTCCGCATACCCTTGGCACCGGACGCCCTCGTTAGTGAGTAGCTGTAGGAGTTCAGTCCCTGGTCCACTTCTCGGAAAAAATTGACCATTTGTCCTAAT
>NW_023481564.1:0-1954 GCF_013731165.1 Rhagoletis pomonella | reverse complement strand
GCGTTTGTGGTAATTTTTCTCTTCTTCTAAGACACTCACATTATCAAAATCAGGGTAATGTCCCGTGTCTTTACAGTGGGATGACAAGGCCGTCTTGTTGTCCGAGTAACAGCCGCACTCAGAGTCGTTTAATGATTACTTAAGGTGTCCCTCAGTAACGATTTGAAAAAATTCCCTCTCAGAGTCAGCTAATGTTTCATTAACGACATTTAATGAACATTAAAGTTGAGTAAAGAAAAACCTTCACTTAACTTTTTAACGAGAGATTTTGACAATCTTTTGTTTATTATTTTATTATTTTCGTTTGAATTTGTGTTAGATTTTTAAAATAGTGGAAAAATGTCCGATCTAGAAGACTTCATGGACTTTGCGGATTATGTAAGAAGGCACAGGGAAGTGGGATTGAGGCGCTATCTTCGAGATTATTCTGATCCTTTCACGAAGTACTCAAATCGGGAATTCCATGCACGATATAGATTTACGCCTGAAACTATTAAGAATGTTATTTTGCCTTTGGTGTCTTCTGAGTTGGATAAGCCAACCAGAAGAGGATTACCATTTCACCCGGAAATAATGTTATTGGTAACACTTCGATATTATGCCACTGGCAGTTTTCAGGTTGGTATTGATACAATTATTTACGAGAAGATAACATTTGAATCTGTCTCCATATTATATGTATTATTTTCCAAGGATGGATGTATGCATATAACTATTTCAAGAAACAGCTGAAACTATATACATATGTACATATACATACATATATTTTTAGCATATCATATATAAATAAATTAAAAAAATTAATTAAATTATATAAATTATTATTTATCTTGGAACTTCGACGTTCTTTAATAAGTTATACCAACATACATATGGAAATAAACGTGTGAATTTCCAATGCCTCAACTTTTGGATCTAATGAACGATAACATATGACTATCCATTTCAATTACAGAAACTGGATGGAGATGTGATGAACATATGTCAACAGTCAGTTTCGCGAATAATTTTTCAAGTCTCTACTTCAATAGCGCGAAAAACCAAAGACCTCGTTAAATTTCCATCTACTGCAGAAGAATTTAATAGAGTAAAGTAGGGCCATATTTTGTATTCTGAATTTCGTTAATACATAATAAGTATTTTTACATACAATGTATAAAAATGCTTAATTATTGTTGCACATTTTTATTTGTAGGCAACAGTTTTATGAATTGGCTCATTTTTCTGGAGTAATTGCGTGCGTAGATTGCACACATATTAAAATAAGAAGCCCAGGAGGATTATCTGCTGAGGTATACAGAAATAGGAAAGGGTGGTTCTCTATCAATGTACAAGCAGTCACTGGTCCAAACTTGGAATTTTTTGATTTAGTAGTTCGTTGGCCTGGGAGTACGCACGATAGCTTTATATATAACAGCAGTTCGGTTAAGCAAAGATTCAATAGCGGGGAATTAAAAGGAATACTCTTAGGTGACAGTGGATATGCTGTCAGTAATTTGCTTTTAACTCCGTTTTTTATCACCAAGCTCAACTCCACAAAAGGAGTACAATAAAAGCCACATTAAAACAAGAAACACTGTGGAAAGATGTTTTGGAGTTTGGAAGCGAAGATTCCCCTGCCTTCACGTTGGAATGGGTATTAAGCTGGAGACCGTTGTAGCTGTTATATGTGCATGTGCAGCATTGCATAACATTTCCATCTTAGTAGATGACTTGCTACCAGTCAGCTCTGATAACATCGAAACTTTTAATGTCGAAGCCTCACCAATCAATGAAAACTCCAACAGCAACGGTTTTATTGCGCGTCAATCTCTGGTAGACAGATTTTTTTCCTAAGATCTTTTGCTACAAATAAAAGTCTTTAGATGTTGAAATATTAACTATGTCTTTAATTTATTGAACGATTTTTTTTTGCCTCTTCAAAATCTATTTTAGCCTTTTGTAGTAATACTTG
>NW_023481563.1:0-1955 GCF_013731165.1 Rhagoletis pomonella | reverse complement strand
GTTACTAAAATATCACAGTTTTCGTATTTCCGGAAATTACCGTTATAATGGGAAGTGGGCGTGGTTAAGGTCCGATTTCGCCCATTTTCAATACCAACCTACCTTGGATTAAGGGAAACCTAAATACCTAATTTCGTTGAGATACCTCAATTTTTGCTCGAGTTATCGTGTACACGGACAGACGAACAGACGGACGGACAGACAGACATGGCTTAATCAGTTTCTTTTCTCATCCTGATCATTTATGTATACATTTGTCTATATCTATCGATTCGTTTTGGCTGTTACAAACAACCGTTATGTGAACAAAATTAATATACCCTTGTGCACAAGTGCGCTCGGGTATAAAAAATTTTTAAACTACAATCAACTACAAACGATTCTGGACCTGAATGCATTAAAATTGAAGCTGTAGCTGTAAAAAGCTTCATATGAATTTAAAAAAACGCATTACGCGCTTATTTTTGAACTAAAAAAAAATTAAAACTATAATCAACTACAAACGATTCTGGACCAAAATTCATTAAAATTTAGATGGTAGCTGTAAAAAGCATCATACAAATTTTAAAAAAATACGCGCTACGCACTTATTTTTCAACTAAAAAATAATAATTAAAACTATAATCAACTAAAAAAAGTTTAGGGGCTGGTTTCTCCAACTCAACTTAACTCAGTTAAGTCAATTTTCATGACTTAGTAAAGAATAAGCTGTGTAAAACGTAGGCTAACTTTTGACTTAAGTCCAAAAAGTGGCTAAACTAAATTAAGTTGAGTTGGAGAAACCAGCCATAAAACTACAATCAACTACAAACAATTCTGGACCAGAATTCATTAAAATTTAAGCGTTAGCTGTAAAAAGCTTCATATACATTTTTTAAAAAAAGCATTACGCACTAGTTTTTCAACTAAAAACAAAAAAAAAAAACTACAATGAACTACAAACGATTCTGGACCAGAATTCATTAAAATTTAGGCGGTAGCTGTGGAAGCTTCATATGAATTTTTTTAAAAATGCATTACGCACTTATTTTTCAAATAAAAAAAAATTTAAAACTACAATCAACTACAAACGATTCTGGATCTGAATTCATTAAAATTGAAGCTACAGCTGTAAAAAGCTTCATATGAACTTTTTAAAAAACGCATTACGCACTTATTTTTCAACTAAAAAAAAGATTAAAACTACAATCAACTACAAACTATTCCGGACCAGAATTCATTAAAATTTAGGCGGTGGCTGTAAAAAGCTTCATATAAATTTAAAAAAAAACGCGCTACGCACTTATTTTTTCAACTAAAATAAAATTTTAAAACTACAATCAACTACAAACGATTCTGAACCAGAATTCATTAAAATTTAGAGGGCAGCTGTAAAAAGCTTCATATGAATGTTTTTTAGAAAACCCATTACGCACTAATTTTTCAACTACGTACAAAAACTGCAATCAATTATAAACGATTCTGGGCCAGAATTCATTAAAATTGAAGCTGTAGCTGTTAAAAGCTTCATATAAATTAAAAAAAAACTCATTACGCACTTATTTTTCAACAAAAAAAAAAAATTAGCTTCAATCAACTACAAACGATTTTGGACCAGAATTCATTAAAATTTAGGCGGTAGCTGTAAAAATCTTCATAAAAATTAAAAAAAAACGCCCTACGCCCTTATTTTTCAACTAAAAAATTTATTTTTAAACTACAATCAACTACAAACGATTCTGGACCTGAATTCATTAAAATTGAAGCTGTAGCTGTAAAAAGCTTCATATAAATTTAAAAAAAAAACGCATTATGCACTTATTTTTCAACTAAAGGAAAAAGATTTTAAAACTACAATCAACTACAAACTATTCTGGATCTGAATTCATTAAAATGGGAGCTGTAGCTGTAAAAAGCTTCATATGAATTTTTAAAAAAACGCATTACGCACTTATTTTTCAACTAAAAGAAAAATT
>NW_023481562.1:0-1955 GCF_013731165.1 Rhagoletis pomonella | reverse complement strand
GATCACCACTGACTCAGCCAGTTGCCTACGCACTGTGCTAAGTTTGTCTTGTTAATTCTTGTTGCTTATTTTCCACTATTTCACTTTGCTAAGCCAACTACAATCAAGTGCAGCTATTCCGCTGCAATTCACTTGAACACGTGGTTGTTGGTTTTTGTTAATATTTCTATTATTAGAATGTTGTAACTTTTTAACAGGGTACGAAAATAAACTGTACAAAACAATTCCCATTTGCTCATCGATCATCATATCATTTGTGGTTTTGTACAGTTTTGTAAATAGTCAGAAACAAATTGTAAGATTCACTGTCATTTTCCCCAACGAGAAACGTTTGCTTTTCGTTTGTGACAATTGTACCATAGGGTACGTTTTATATGTATGCAAACGTTTCAATTACGTGAAAAATAATTTTTTCTGTAAATTTTCATATCCAATTCAATTAAAAAACATTTTTATTTTTTTTATTCATTGCAGCCATTCGTTTTGTATTTGTTTATTGCATATATGTGCATACATAAATATATTTTCCCTGTACGATTCATTTCGTTTGTTGTTTCGTCTGTAACTACTAAACTACTGTAGTGTACTATCGCCAAAGTGAACTTAGCCGTTTTGTTTCGTATTGTACCGAACTGTTAAAGTAATAAACGAAACGAAATAGTAACGTACAATATAGTTTATTTTCGTACACTGCTTTTTAGGTGTGCTCGTCCTTAAGTTATTTGTTTTTTGTTATTTTTATGGCTATATAACAATTATATTCAACAATTTTTATGAGCTTAAGGCCGTTTAAAGTGAAAACTTATTGTGGAAAAGCAACAATAATTTGAAAAAATGGTAGAAGTGATAGCTATTTCGAAAATCACCACATTTCCTCATCCGAATTCTTTCAGTGGGACTCGAACCGACGATCACAACTGACTCAGCCAGTTGCCTACGCACTGTGCTAAGTTTGTGTTGTTAATTCTTGTTGCTTATTTTCCACTATTTCTCTTTGCTAAGCCTACTACAATCAAGCGCAGCTATTCCGCTGCAATTCACTTGATCATGTGGTTGTTGGTTTTGTTGCTTTTTGTTAATATTTCTATTATTAGAATGTTTTAACTTTTTAGGTGTGCTCGTCCTTAAGTTATTTGTTTTTTGTTATTTTTATGGCCTTATAACAATTATATTCAACAATTATTTTGAGCTTGAGGTCGTTTAAAGTGAAAACTTATTGTGGAAAAGCAACAATAATTTGAAAAAATGGTAGAAGTGATAATGATTTCGGAAATCACCACATTTCCTCATCAGACTCCGTTCAGTGGGATTCGAACCGACGATCACCACTTACTCAGGCAGTTGCCTACGAACTGTGCTAAGTTTGTCTTGTTAATTCTTGTTGCTTATTTTCCACTATTTCACTTTGCAAAGCCAACTACAATGAAGCGCATCTATACCGCTGCAATTCACTTGGTCATGTGGTGTTGGTTTTGTTGGTTTTTGATAATATTTCTATTATTAGAATGTTTTAACTTTTTAGGTGTGCTCGTCCTTAAGTTATTTGTTTTTTGTTATTTTTATGGCCTTATAACAATTATATTCAACAATTTTTATGAGCTTGATGCCGTTTAAAGTGAAAACTTATTGTGGAAAAGCAACAATAATTTGATAAAATGGTAGAAGTGATAGCGATTTCGGAAATCACCACATTTCCTCCTCAGACTTCTTTCAGTAGGATTCGAACCGACGATCACCACTGACTCCGCCAGTTGCCTACGCACTGTGCTAAGTTTGTATTGTTAATTCTTGTTACTTATTTTCCACTATTTCACTTTGCTAAGCCAACTACAATCAAGCGCAGCTATTCCGCTGCAATTCACTTGATCATGTGATTGTTGGTTTTGTTAGTTTTTGTTAATATTTCTATTATTTGGATGTTTTATCTTTTAGGTGTGCTCGTCCTTAAGTTATTT
>NW_023481561.1:0-1955 GCF_013731165.1 Rhagoletis pomonella | reverse complement strand
GTTCCTCCACGTTAGGCTTCCAGGAAAGCTTACTGTTAATGATCAAGCCCAAGTACTTCACCCTGTCAGAGAGCTTTAGAGGAAGACCACCCATTGAGGGAAGATGGCAATTTGGATTGAAGCGCTGCCCCACTCTGCCGCGACAGTTCTATTGTAAAGCAAGCGGTAAATAAACCTGACAAGGTCGGCTCCGACCCCTACCTTATTTAGGGAGTTAACTACAGCCTCAGGCAAAACATTGTTAAAAGCCCCCTCGATATCAAAGAAGGCACCGACCGCAAATTCCATCTGCTAAAAGGATTGCTCAATATTTTCAACGACCATGTGTAAGGCCATTTCGACTGACCTGCCCTTGCAATAAGCATGCTGATCCAAGGAAAGGCGCTCCCTGAGGATACCGCTCCTTAAATACAGATCGATCAGCCTCTCCAGCGTCTTCAAAAGAAACGAGGGGAGACTTATCGGCGGTGAAGTAATAAAGAGTCATTTTTGAAACCATCGTATTTAAATCTTTGGCTCATAATTTTTGTAGATAATAGTGTATTTCCACTGCACTGAAATCTTTTAAAAAACTTATATTCTTGGGAAGTACAATAAAAGACTTTTTATCAGAAATATTTTATGAGCAATTTTTTTCTTAAACGAGATTATCTTTCTTGTAATCTTTTCTTTAATTACCATTCATCATAAAACATATACAGGCCGATTCTGAACAGAAACTCCCTAGGAGGTTTTCTCTTTTCACTGAGGATTTTTTACTTTAATACTGCATTTCTTTATTCATTCTGAACGTTTGGAATAAACTTTTTTGTTTACTTATTCTTCAGAACGTTCCTGATGATATGTTAACGTATATTTCAAACGTATTCTGTTTATTCCGGCTGTGAAATGGGATTATCCGGAATGTATAAAGAAACGCAGCCTAAATGGTGGAGTTGAGCTGTCAAAAATGTGTCAAACAGCTCCTTCGAAGTTCGAATTTCCTCCTCCCAAATTTTCAGGGAAAATGCTACTCCCTGGGGGTTAATTATTGGAGGATTTCTTTTTTGGGAGAAATAAATTGCCGGAGAACAAACTCCCCGGGGGTATTCAGAATTGGGATGAAAGTTTGAAGTTTAGGATTCCCTGATAAGTGTTAACTTTTGACATTAAAAACAAAAACGAAGTTTAATTTATTTAGTTTATAAGGAATACCTTCATAGCCAAACTTTAAGTCCGATATTTTTCGGGTATCGATACTTTATTTCGATACTACTTCCAAGTAAAACTGCCCCGCGGTGGTACTCACCTTGTCGAAGAGTAGTTGCTAATGCCAAACAGCGGCAGCAATGACATGACAATCGAGTAGATCCACCCAGCGGCCATGATAAAGCCGGCGGCGCGAAGCTTAATGCGTTTATTCAAGTGCATTGCCCGTGTAATAGCCATCCAACGTTCAATGGTGATAACCGTCAGTGTGAAGACCGACAAGTGACTTGCGAAGACAGTCAGAAAGCCAGCGACTTTGCATCCAGCACCTGAAACGGTTCATCAAACAAACATGTATATGCAAGCATACCTTGATATGTACGTAATAAGTGATTATCAGGGCTGGAAAAAATATGCCAGACAACCCTGAAAATATGCGCTACAAAAAGGTCGATATGTAACCAAAATAAGCTCTAAAATATGCTAAATAAATGAAGTTTTATCTACTTATTACAATATTTTCATTCAATAATCTCCGTTCAGTTAAACAGGTTTATTGTTTATCGTTGATTGTTTTCGTACATTGTTCAAACATCTTTGAACATGAGTACATATCTGCCAGGGTAATAAAATTTAACATAAAAAATACGTGCATATGTATGTACCTACTTAGACAATAACATATACTCATCCATATGAACATGTATTTAGAAAAGGATCGTCTGCACATGCAATGCAAGAAACAAAACATACTTATTTACATACAG
>NW_023481560.1:0-1956 GCF_013731165.1 Rhagoletis pomonella | reverse complement strand
TTAAATTATGCCCATAAGTATACACATGAAATGCTTAAAGTTGCAACCATTTTGAGCGTAAAAATAAATTTTCTACCAATTATTTATAATATTTAATCATTTCCAACATTTCAAGCGTAATTCTCTGTACGGAACACAATTGGTATGCAAAAGTAACCAGGCGTCTTTAATTTAATTAACACGGTGTGTATTTTTTCATACTTTAGGAGAGAAAACTGGTTACCTCTCTTAATACGCTTAAGTTCAAACAAACATTTTCTTGAGTGTATCTTGTAAAACTTACCGACTCCAGTGTTCCAGGTAGTGCCGCAGTGCCACTTCAGTGCGTTGCTTTCAAGGAGCGCCCAAGTCCCGTACGTCCAGTTTGCTGCAGTGTTGTGGGGACTTGTGCTAAGCCCAGATTTAGGTCTTCACTCGTAAGTGAATGCTGGTGGAACGCGAAGAAGATTTTGGCGCACAGGAGTGCGCGAGGACTTGTGCTATGCCCAAATTCTGGTCTTCACTCGTAAGTGAACGCTGGTGGAACGCGAAGAAGCTTCTTCTTTCGCACAACTAATTCACTCCAGGTGCGCCTAAAACTGTTTGGGCCTAGGCGACGCCTTCACTTCTGGCTTCTCTTTTTTTTTTCTCCGCTTAGAAATTACGTGCCGGGACCACGTATTTCTGTTTAAGTTTTTAGTTTTATACCGCGCGCACTAACCACTTCAATTTTTCCACAAGTTTTTTTTTTTGTTTCTTTAACAGGTTACTTGTTATTTTATCACTTTCCACTCACTACGAAAAATGGGCATGCGTCGCTCGCTGTTCGATTGCCGAATTTGACATAGAAATGGGCGATGGGGAGTTGCCAGCGGGTTTTTACACCCGCTGCCAATTACGCCTTAGTTCTGATGGTATGTTGGAGATGGCCGTATCGATATGCATACAATCCGATTGCGTTTATTTGTTTTTTTCTTAAATTTTGTAAGCAAATTAAGGCTACATAAGTTGATTTTGGAATTACATAACCGATTTACGCGATGGTAAATGTAGATAAGGGCGTCAAAACTTATTAATTAGTTATTTTTATTTCAGGAAACCTAATGTTACATTTTATTTACTGTCTTTATCGACTATTATTCAAAAGCTTAGTTTGAGAGAATGCACCCCAAGGCTCTACCTATGCTAAGTATTCTACAAATCGGATGGAATGATATCGGAAACTTTTGAGAAGAAATTAATCATTGTCGGTTAGGAAAAGGGAAAATGATTTTGTTAAAAAGTTTTAGTTATACTGAGCGCTGCATGACATATCGATTTTTGGGCCAAGGGGCCATCTCTATATCACGCGCAATTTGGTAACGGGAGTCTCGCGTGGTGTTTGTAACGGCAGTTTAGCGAAAATTTTGGTAACGGCAGTTTGCGCCGCCAATGATATCACGACACGTTATATCCGGTTGTGTCTCTCGTCTAAAGGTGTCGTGGTCTCTTTTTCACTTATAGGCATTTTATGTGCTTGCAGGTAATTTTCCTTGTATTGGCAACCCCGCCAAGAGTTGTCAAGATGGCAGACTCTCATTGGAAGTTTTAGCGTTGCCGTACGCCCTGGACAATATTAGATGGTAAATTTTTCTGACAGATTACCGGGTGTACTACATGCCGAAGAATAAAATAGTTAGATTTTTGTGCGGCGAACAGTAACCCATAACAAACCTGATTCACTTCACGACACGTCACAGAAGCGAACAGGGAAAGGGGTTAACTGTCTTCGGCAAGGCGTCCTGCAAGAGAATTAGGTGGCATAACTAGAAGAACGTGGGGCACGACTCACCCCTGAGATATAGAGTCTCAAAAAAAAGAGAAGTCTTTAGCCTGGCAAAAAAAAATTAATATCACCCCTTAGTCACGTCAGGTGGCAGTTAGGGTCCGTCCGACTCAGTATTGGTGGTCTAATAAGTTAACTTTGATGTTACTAAA
>NW_023481559.1:0-1956 GCF_013731165.1 Rhagoletis pomonella | reverse complement strand
GCAGTCGTCCTTCGGCACGCAATGGCAAACCTTCGAGTATATTTCTGCCTTGAAAACTCTTCTTATAAAATCAGAACTCATGCCTCAAGTTTGAGCAGAAGTTCGGCCAAACACTTAGAAAAATATTTTAGCACCAAATATTTATTTGTTTACTTATTTTGAGGGAGATGGCAATCTTCTGGTTTCACATTTTGAGTACAAAAATTTCAACCCTGATACAACAAATAGTATTAGTACTGAATGATATTGACAGATTGCATTCCCATAAACGTCCAATCATACATGATTGAGTTCTTTTTTTGCATTCACATTCTCTATGTGAATGGGTGTCAACCATTCCATAACACACTACATATTTTGTGTTTACAATTTGTAACCAATCTCAAGAGTGGTTGTTAAATTTTTTAAATCAAACAATCACATTTTTGAAACGAAAAAAATGAGAATGCACACTAAATTGATTCAATCATTACACAGCTCTGGTATACAGATATTTTTTCAAGTTTTCCAAATAATTAAATTAAAGCGTTTGAGGGAATACTATTGAAAATTGGTGAGAATTGGGAGAACGGGCTTTGAATGAGTTAGCATCCCTGGTGAATGCTCACTAGGGATGTTAATTTTTCGGCTTTTTCCGATCGCGGGCTTTTCGGGATGGCGTTGTCACAATCTCGGGATCTCGGGATTAGTCCCGGGATTTAGATATTCATTACTTTTCAACAACTTGAATCGAAAAAATTGCTTCTATATTGATTGAGAAGCTCTCCTACCATGAAATAAATAATAATAAATGGGTTTGAAACCTCCTTTTTTATTTAAAGTGGCGTTTTTATTTTTTCTTTCTGACCGCAGGATTTATTTTGAAGGACTTTGTAATTTCAATTCAAATTTGATTAATTCCAAAAATTGTTAAGAAAATTCAATGCAATGTAGAATAAAAATATGGGTAACATGTGCAATAGGAAATTTCCTTAGAATTTAAAAAATTTAAATTTTTTGGATTTGGTAGTTTTTAAGCTGACAAAGTTAGAAGAACGAATCTCGAGGATGTTATCGAGTTTATATAAGCCCTTAACATATAATTTTTTCAAAAACAAATGAATGGTCGCCGCGAATAACGTTGTAAGCGACATAATTATAAGTTTGCAGGAATGGAAAAAAAAGTTTTTGACGACGCGCATGAAGTCATTTGATTTAGTTTACCCTTTTTTCGGTGCAGCAGTCTCCAAGAAACTTTCCCGTGAATTAAAATGTATATCCATATATATCTTTCAAGTCAAAAAAAGATTTACAAAATTTTACTAATGGAAAAACGTTTTATATCCAAATCCCAATGGATGATACCACGTTTTTCCAGTAAGCCTAGCATCTTTGCTGGTGGCGCTTACAACCTTTTTCGACAAATGAATGTAATAAATATAACAATAAGGTTTCTTTGATTGTTTATCATAGGTCATTTTATAAAAATTGGAGAAATGCTTTTGTATAGTCTCCAATATGAAGCTTGAGCAGTGACGAGAACAAGCGCAGTTGCAAATTTGGGGATTAAAAAACCAAAATTGATATTAACACAGCTCCTTCACTTACAACGTTTTTCCACATTACCGTTTCTGGTAATTTTTTTTAGTACCCCTTTCCCATTTCTTCCTGAGCACTCTTCCGACTATTTATTAGCCTCTTATTATGCATATCATTGCAATTTTCGAAATGTACTTTACGTTTTTTACCATTATTCCACTTCTGCATTACGCTTGTTAATTCTAAATTTCCCATCGTCACCTGCACTTAAAACGTTTTTCCACTCACTACTTACTTTGGAGCGTAAGTTAATGTCAGAAAACTGAAGGAAATTGAGAAATTTTGCGACCTTATGATACGCGAAAGTATTTTTAACGGTAATCTGCGAAAAAACTTCTTCTTCTTATTTGGCACTACAACCGTTTGTCGGTTTGGGCC
>NW_023481558.1:0-1956 GCF_013731165.1 Rhagoletis pomonella | reverse complement strand
CGGAATGTCTCCCACCAACTTCTCCATGAACCTTTGCCAAACCGCTGGAGCGCAAGCAATGCCGAACATCATCCTTGTAGGTTGGTATAAGCCCCGATGGGTGCTCAATGTTAGCAGGTGCCGATCGTCCGGATGAATTTGCAATTGTAAATACGCCTTTGACAGGTCAATCTTTGTAAACTTTGTACCTCCTGCCGTATTCCTGAAGAGTTCGTCTATTGTCGGTAGTGGGTGTTCATCTATGCGTAGTGCAGGATTCAACGTAAGCTTGTAGTCGCCACAGATTCGCACTTTGCCTTCCACTTTTTGTACCACGACTATGGGTGAAGCCCATTCGCTCTTATCCGTTTTTTCCAACAATCCTTCACTCACCTGCTTGTCAAGTTCTGCCTCTACAGCCTCCCAAAGTGGGAATGGTACTCGCCTTGATTTAATAAAACATGGTTTGCTGTTTGGTTTTAAGTGTAACCTTACTTGATGCCCAGCAATAGTTCCGATTGTATCCGAAAACAAGTTTGGAAATTTCTTTATTATGCTTTTCACCTGATCTTGCGGTTTGTTTTGTGAAATACTCTTTACTACACCATCTGCGTCGAGTTGGTCGTGGAAAATTCTTGACCAATTTAACTTTACAGCTCTAAGCCACTCCCTGCCTAGCAATGGTTTACGATCCGACCGCACTATGTATAGTTTTGCTTTTGTATTTCCTTCCTCGCAACGTACCTGGACGTCAATGTTTCCCAAACATTCCAACCTTGTGTTGCAATAGCTATAGAAGCTTGTATCACTCTCCTTCACTTTAGCTTTCGAAAAATATTTCTTTGCGTCTGCCAGACTGATTATGCTTACAGGCGAGCCTGTATCAATTTCAAAAGAAATTAGTTCACCCTCCACATCTAAAGAACAAAGTATTTTACGTCTTGGCTCAGCTTTGTTGTTTAAGCAACTTATTTGGAATAAGTCTTCTACCTTGCAGTCAGTATTTTGCCGTAACGTTTCCTTTTCATCAGAAATTTGGTTAATTTGCTTCTTTTTCTGCAAACACATCTTCTTCAAGTGTCCCTTCTTTTTGCAATAGTGACACATTGTTTCTTTATATGTGCATGCGTTTGCCAAATGTGCAGAGCTGCCACATCTGAAGCATTTGACACTTTTGCCCTGTTTATCATTGTCTTTGCTTTGCCTCTTGTCCTGTGTCAGTTTGTGTTTACCTTGTATTCGTATTTTGTCTACGCTTGTTTCATTTGTCTTTGCGCAGTTCCGGATTTCGATCCCTCCTTTTTCTGCTGCTTCGTAGGCTTTTGCAATGTTAACGGCTTCATCCAGTGTGAGCTCTCTCTTTTCCAGTAACCTTCCTTGGACCTTGGAGCTTGCTAATCCAAAAACAAATTGGTTGCGGAGTGCCGTATTTAAGTACGTTCCGAATTTACATGTGACCGCTAACCTTTGTAGCGCCATTAAAAAATCCGTGCATGATTCCTCGCCTTCCTGTTTCCGTAAGTGGAATCTGTAATTCTCTAAAATTTCGTTGGGTTATAATGCTCCTCCAATGTGTTAACGATTTCCGTATACGTAATGTCTTCTGGTGTACGTGGTAGGATTTTATCGCAGAGGACATCATATGTTGCCGCACCTATGTAATGAAGTAAGAATTGACGGTTTTTTTCCTGATCGCTGTTGAATACCACCAGAGCTGTTTCAAACCGTTTCACCCAACGTGACCACCTTGTCGTATTCGGGTTGAAAGCATCAAATTGAAAAACCGCCGCTGGTGTTACAGCCTCCGGTGTAGGTGCCATTTTTCTTTGTACGCAAGAAATGTTCGACCGTTCGCGTGCTTCGTCCTCGTCGCCAACTGTTACAACCTATCACTTTGTTTTATTATGTTCTTTCGTTTATGTTACATGCTATATTTATATGAGTGTGTTCTTATGCATACATAGTAATGATACAACA
>NW_023481557.1:0-1956 GCF_013731165.1 Rhagoletis pomonella | reverse complement strand
GATAAAAAATATCGCCAACAAAATAGTTAAAAATATCGATTACAAACTCGATAAAAAATCGATAAAAATATCGATTGTTATATCGATACGTTCCGAGAATATCGATAGCAAAATTAATAACAATATAGATAAAAATTTCGATAAGGAAATCGATAAACAGTCGATAAATATCAATAACAAAACCGATAAAAATGTCGATTATTTTATTGATAAGTCCCGAGAATCTCTAATATCCCAAAATAGTTCCAGGTTGAGTCTGTGTGCCTCTCTCTATATTCTCTCCTCTTTAATTACCTTAATTTTAATCTTTCTTCCCCTATCTTCATCTTTACTTTTATCGGTATCCTCATCCTCCTCTTAGTCTTTACATTTATGTTTATCATTTTCTTCATCTAAATATTCCCCTTCACATTTGCCCTTATATATATAAGTAAAGTGTTTAAAATTACTTTGGTCTTAATTTTTGCCTTTATCTTTACGCATCTTTGTTTTTGTTTTTATTTTTATTTTTACTTTTGCCTTTATCCTTTTCTTTATTTATGTACGTAGTCACCTTTACTTTCATTCTTGTATTGGTCTTTTTCTATTCTTTAACTTTTTATTAGCAAATTTTTGTTAAATTAATACCATATGCATACACACAATAACCACTTGTTTCAGCCCCAAACATTTCCGTTGCATCATTTCCGTTGCACCATTTCCGTTGAATTTGCCAATTTACTCCCAACCAACCATCCGCCGCTAAAGAAGTTTCACTTCAAAAACCTTTTTCTATATTTTTTTTGCGATGTTGCTTTGACCAGGGCTTGAACCCAGGTGCCAGGGCCGGATTGTGAACCCGATTTTATGATAGACATATTATTTTATTATATATTGTTTATAAATGAATTATATTTTTTTTTATTAATCATATGTTTTCAGTCATATGTTTTTGAGACAAATATACCGTAGTAAATTTAAAATATCAAAATTACATTTCTCGACTGAAAAATAAGATATTCGAGCTAACTCACACGGCACACAGTGTGCTTTTTTAACACTTCATGCGAATTAATCGTAGCGCTTACGACAAAAGCAATATTTTGATACGGAACAAAATTGCTTTGAAAGCTAATATAATTGCCTTTTAAGAAAAAATCATTTTTTGTACTTTTTATTATACTAATACTAGCAATTACCCGGCGTGCTCCGCTGCGCCTTAAATGTATTTTTGTGTTGTAACTCTCCCCCTAAGCTCTTATGGCCTCATTTACAAAATATTTTTAAAGAACTTTATGAAGTTAGATTTAAAAAAAATCGATCTATGAAGCATTGTTTATTTATTTTTTTGAGTTAATATATTTTCGAAGGTAATTAGAAAATATGTAAAGAACCGACTTTCTCTTGGAAATTTAATTTATAATCTTATAACTGTTAGTTAGTTAATATTGCTGTACATATTTGTATAGTAGGGAGATTTTTTCAAATTATATAAATATACGTTATTTGAATATTGAATCAATACACGTTTGAGGAAAGGGTGCGATAGTAGACCCCAATTATAAGATTATAAATTAAACTGTTGTCAATGTTTTTTAATAATTGTAAACATTCGCCAGCTGTTTCTGTTTATTTATTAGTAAAAGGCAGGACTGCCAATCTTGCGGCAAAACAATAATAAAAATCCAAAAAAAACACGTAAAGCCAAACAGAATTAATTGCAAAACGTGCAATGATACACACATTAAATTTCTTATGTGCACCCTCCACACAGACCCCAATCACTTCTGAAAATTTCATTTTATGTGCACGCTCCACACAGACCCCAATCACCCCTGAAAATTTCATTGAAATCGGGCAAGCCGTCTAGGAATGATACAAATCCGAAAAAAACACGTAAAGCCAAACAGAATTAATTTTTTTTGTTTTTGCAAAACGTGCAAAGATACACACATGAAATTTCTTATGTGCACCCTC
>NW_023481556.1:1362-1956 GCF_013731165.1 Rhagoletis pomonella | reverse complement strand
TATCCAATCCCGAGAAGGCAGAACAGACGTAGCCCTTGTTTTTACCGATAAAATCGATGTCATCGGCATACGCCAGAAATTGTACGCTCTTGTTAAGTATTGTGCCTGAGCGGTTCAGTTCTGCGGCTCTTATTATCTTCTCCAACATCAGATTAATGAAATCACACGAAAGTAAGTCCCCTTGCCGGAAACCTCGTTTGGTAGCAAACGGCTCGGAGAGGTCCTTCCCTATTCTGACGGAGCTGGTGGTATTGCTCAACGTCATTTTACACAGCCGTATTAGTTTCGCGGGGATACCAAATTCAGACATCGCGGCATAAAGGCAACTTCTCTTCGTGCTGTCGAAAGCGGCTTTGAAATCGACAAATAGATGGTGTGTGTCGATCCTATTCTCGCGGGTATTTTCCAAGATTTGGCGTATTGTGAATACCTGATCTATGGTGGCCTAAAGCCACACTGATAAGGTCCAATCAGCTCGTTGACGGTGGGCTTCAGTCTTTCGCACAATACGCTCGATAAGACCTTATAACCTATGCTTAGAAGGCTAATTCCGCGGTAGCTGGCGCGTATGGCGGGGTCGCCTTTCTTGTGGAT
>NW_023481556.1:0-1262 GCF_013731165.1 Rhagoletis pomonella | reverse complement strand
TTGACGGTGGGCTTCAGTCTTTCGCACAATACGCTCGATAAGACCTTGTAACCTATGCTTAGAAGGCTAATTCCGCGGTAGTTGGCGCGTATGGCGGGGTCGCCTTTCTTGTGGATTGGGCAGAGCACACTTAAATTCCAGTCGTCGGGCATGCGTTCATCTGACCATATTCTGCATACGAGCTGATGCATGCACCTCATCAGCTCCTCGCCGCCGTACTTGAATAGCTCGGCTGGCAGGCCGTCAGCTCCAGCAGCTTTGTTGTTTTTCAGCCGCGTAATCGCTATTCGTACCTCGTCATAGTCAGGCGGTGGGACAGCTACTCCATCATCATCGACTGGGGACTCGGGTTCGTCTTCCTCACTACTTTCAGCGCTGCTACCATTCAGTAGGTTATAAAAGTGTTCCCTCCACAATTTAAGTATATTCTGGACATCGGTCACTAGGTCGCCATTGTTGTTCTTACAGGAGTTCGCCCCGGTCTTGAAACCTTCCGTAAGTCGCCTAACCCTCTGGTAGAATTTTCGGGCGTTCTTCCTGCCGGCCAGCATCTCAAGCTCTTCGCACTCACGTATTTCGGCCTCTCTCTTCTTATTGCGGCAAATACGTCTCGCTTCCTTCTTCAGTTCCCTATAACGGTCCCACATGGCTCGCGTTGCGCCCGATCGCAGCGTGGCCCTGTAGGCGGCATCTTTTTTTCTCTGCGGCTTCTTGACATTCCTCATCGTACCAGTTGTTCTTTCATGCCTTCCGTCTATCACAACATGATCGATTTGGTTTCTCGTTTTCCGATCTGGAGACAGCCATGTAGCTTGGTGGATGTTCTTATGCTGGAACCTAGTACTACATATTACCATATTTCGGGCCCCGGCGAAGTCGATCAGCCTCAGTCCGTTATCGGACGTTTCGTCGTGGAGGCTGAATTTTCCGACAGTGGCGCCAAAGATCCCTTCCTTGCCCACCTTGGCATTAAAATCGCCAAGCACGATTTTGACATCGTGTCGGGGGCAGCGCTCATATGTACGTTCCAAGCGCTCATAGAAGAGATCCTTGGACGCCTCATCCTTCTCTTCCGTCGGGGCATGGGCGCAGATGAGCGAGATGTTGAAGAATCTAGCTTTGATGCGGATTGTGGCTAGACGTTCCTCCACCGGGGTGAACGCCAGTACTCGGCGGCGGAGTTTCTCTCCTACCACGAATCCAACACCGAATTTGCGCTCCTTTACGTGGCAACTGTAGTAGACGTCGCAAGGCTTCACGCT
>NW_023481555.1:0-1956 GCF_013731165.1 Rhagoletis pomonella | reverse complement strand
AAGAACTTGAAATTTGGTATGCAGGCATGTCTATGGTAGGCGCTTATGGTATGGAATTTATATCTTCGGAACCATAAGTCACACGAACTTGAAATTTGGTTGGCAGACATTTTAATGGTAGGTGCTTATAGGAGGGAATATATAAAAGAGTTTGTAAAAGGGGGGGTGGCCCATCTCATAGGCGTGGAATTTTTTACCAGCTATAACTTCGGAACCTTAAGTCACATGAACTTGAAATTTGGTATGCAGGCATATCAATAGTAGGTGCTTATACGAGGGTATATATAAACGAGTTTGTAAAAGGGGGCGTGGCACATCCCATAGGCGTGGGATATTTTATCAGCTATAACTTCGGAACCATAAGCCCCATGAACTTGAAATTTGGTATGAAGACATATCAATAGTAGGTGCTTATATGAGGGTTTATATAAATGAGTTTGTAAAACGGGCGTGGCGAATCCTATAGGCGTGGAACAATTTGTCAGCTATAACTTCGGAACCATAAGTCCCACGAACTTGAAATTTGGTATGCAGACATATCAATGGTAGGTGCTTATACGAGGGTATGGGCGTGGCACATCCCATAGGCGTGGAATCCTTTATCAGCTATAACTTCGGAACCATAAGTCCCACGAACTTGAAATTTGGTATGCAGACATATCAATGGTAGGTGTTTATAGGAGGGTATATGCAGGCATGTCTATTGTAGGCGCTTATAGTATGGCATTTATAAATGAGTTTATAAAAGGGGGCGTGGCACATCCCATAGGCGTAGAATTTTTTATTAGCTATAACTTCGGAACCATAAGTCCTATGAACTTGAAATTTGGTATGCAGGCATGTCTATGGTAGGCGCTTATAGTATGGCATATATAAATGAGTTTGTAAAAGGGGGCGTGGCACATCCCATTGGCGTTGAATTTTTTATCAGCTATATCTTCGGAACCATAAGTCACACGAACTTGAAATTTGGTTGGCAGACATTTTAATGGTAGGTGCTTATAGGAGGGAATATATAAAAGAGTTTGTAAAAGGAGGCGTGGCTCATCCCATAGCGCGGAATATTTTATCAGCTATAACTTCGTAACCATAAGTCACACGAACTTGAAATTTGGTATGCAGACATATCAATGGTAGATGCTTATACGAGGGTATATATAAACGAGTTTGTAAAAGGGGTGTGGCACATCCCATAGGCGTGGAATATTTTATCAGCTATAACTTCGGAACCATAAGCCCAATGAACTTGAAATTTTGTATGAAGGCATATCAATAGTAGGTGGTTATATGAAGGTTTATATAACTGAGTTTGTAAAAGGGGACGTGGCGCATCCTATAGGCGTGGAATCCTTTATCAGCTATAACTTCGGAACCATAAGTTCCACGAACTTAAAATTTGGTATGCAGACATATCAATGGTAGGTGCTTGTACGAGGGTATATATAAACGAGTTTGTAAAAGCCGGCGTGGCTCATCCCATAGGCGTGGAACATTTTGTCAGCTATAACTTCGGAAATATATTCCCCATGAAATTGAAAATTGGTACGCAGACTTATCTATGGTAGGTGCTTATAAAAGGTCCATAACTTCGGAACCATAAGTCCCAAGAACTTGAAATTTGGTATGCAGGCATGTCTATGGTAGGCGCTTATAGTATGGCATCTATAACTTCGGAACCATAAGTCACACGAACTTGAAATGTGGTTGGCAGGCATATCAATGGTAGCTGCTTATTGCAGGTTATATATACATGAGTTTGTAAAAGGGGGCGTGGCACATCCTATAATCGTGGAATACTTTATCAGCTATAACTTCGGAACCATAAGTCCCACGAACTTGTAATTTGGTATGCAGGCATATCAATGGTAGGTGTTTATAGGAGGTTATATATAAACGAGTTTGTGAAAGGGCGCGTGTCATATCCCATATTCGTTGAAAGGCTTATCAGCTATAACT
>NW_023481554.1:0-1956 GCF_013731165.1 Rhagoletis pomonella | reverse complement strand
AATTAGGACTATTTCTGGATTTTTAACTTTTTGATATTTTCTTCCCCTTTGACTATCTCGGGTGAAAAAAAATGTACTGAGCTATATACATTACATAAAAAAATTGCTCATTTAAAAAAGATTTCAGAAAGGTGCCACGCTTACTGTTTTGAATAGAAAAAAAAAAAAGTTATAGCCGCTTTTGTGGGTAAAGGACTGAGACACGCTAGAATGTATTTAATAGATTTAAATTGAATTTGCTCTTGTTACCGTCAAATGACATGCTAAATAGTACAAAGGTACTTTATTACCTGCTCCTGACATTATTTTGTGTTACTTACCGGAATTCGGACTAGAGTCTATAACAAGGGCTATATCTATCAATATTTTGTGTGAAGGATGGGTTCACGTGAAATAAGATATACATGAGTTGTTTAAAGAAAAATTTATTCATTTATTGATAAAATATGCTCAAATTGGCGACGTTCTACTCTAATACAAGCTCGGCATCTTTTAAGAAAAGACGCTTTTAGAGATCTTAAACACAATTGGGCTATCTCAGCAGCAGCTCCATTTATTTGTTCCCGCAAATGCTCTTCGTTTTGAATTTTTTTTGAATAAATTTTGTCCTTAAGACAGCCCCAGTGGAAAAAATCTAATGGATTCAGGTCTGGCGATCGAGCGGGCCACGTGATTGGCCCGTATCATAGATTCCATCGGCGAGGATAAGTTTCGTCTAAATGAGCTCTTACTTCACGCCCGTAGTGAGCAGGGCACACGTCATTTTGCAGCCATAGTCTTCGCCGCAGGTTTAAGGGTACATCTTCCAAAAGAGTTGGAAGCCGTTCCTGAAGGAACTCTAAATAACTGTGAGAGTTGAGCGTTGGCGGCAGTTCCACAGGTCCCAATATCTGACAATTAAAAATACCGTACTATAAATTTATTTTGTACCGGTACTGCGAACGATATTCTCTCATTTCGTGAGGATTGTCTATCTGCCAACTGTGAAGGTTATGTAAATTAAAATAACCATCGCGTTTGCATGATGATTCATCGCTCCAAATTATTTGATTAAAAAAGTTGGGGTCTGATGCATGCATTCGCAACATTTCACGGCAAAATCTAACCCTCGACAGGTAATCTCTTTCCTGTAGAGCCTGAACACGTTGAATGTGGTAGGGATGAAATCGATGGTCTTTTAAAGCTTTGTGAACTGTAGTTTTTGGTATTCCCGTCCGTCTTTCCATCATTCTCACTGAAGTCGATGGGCCTAGTTCCACTTCCTCTAACACAGCTTCAACATCTACCGTTGCAGGACAACCTGTTTCGCCGCCACGCCTTCCAGGTATGTGACCTTAAGAAAGTGAAAAATGATAGTTAACAAGCAAGCAAAGAAGAAAGGTGTAAAAATCACTTACCTTCATATATTTCTCTATGGGTCCGGGCGAATACTTCACGACCCGGATGTCGACGATTGGGGTATCGCTCTGCATAGAGTCTTTGAGCAGCTCTGGCATTACAGCAAGCTTCACCGTAAATTAGGTGAATATCCGCATATTCATGCGACGTATACTGCGTGTTCTCTGTCATAGTATTAATAACACAATGTTCGAAGGGTCCAATTTCACAAAATCCACTTTCACTAATTCCGGTAAGTAACATAAAATAATGTCAGAAGCAAGTAATTATGTACCTTTGTACTATTTAGCATGTCATTTGACGGTAACAAGAGCAAATTCAATTTAAATCTATTAAATACATTCTAGCGTGTCTCAGTCCTTTACCCACAAAAACGGCTATAACTTTTTTTTTTCTATTCAACACAGTAAGTGTGGCACCTTTCTGAAATCTTTTTTAAATGAGCAATTTTTTTATGTAATGTAAAGTTATAGCTCAGTACATTTTTTTTTCACCCGAGATAGTCAAAGTTGGGGAAGAAAATATCAAAAAGTTAAAAATCCAGAAATAGTCCTAATT
>NW_023481553.1:0-1957 GCF_013731165.1 Rhagoletis pomonella | reverse complement strand
GTATGTACATAAATTAATATTTTGTATGTTCCTTTGCTCGCCCGGTTAGGGATGCAAACGATGCATCGATATTTTTGAAACATCGATAATATCGGTTCAAAATTCGATGTTTGCCATCGATGTTTACAATTTCCTAAAATCGCTAAATTGGCGATACATCGATGCCAGTCTGAGCGATGTTTTAACATCGACTTATGCTCCCAAAATTTTTTGACTGGCCATGAATTTTATTACTTATTCTTTTGAGGAACATTCAGAAATTCCGAGTTTACTCTTATCTTTCGATATTAAAAATGCTTACTTAGTCATTAAACAAGGACCGAGATTCCGTTGAAATTTAACCGAAATTGGGCCCTGGAACTTTAGGCTCATCGAACTTACGACGCAGTGTTTTGACTATATGGAGGCAGATAGAAAAAAGTTATGGTGACAGTTGATAAAAAACACCAGTTGGACCTAGAGAAGGAAAAGTAAAAGTCACAATACCACATTTCACATTATTTACTCACTCCCCTTCTTCACGAACGATACATTTCCAAAGAAATACGGGAATCGGCGCGATACCGGTAATCAGTTAAGTGGCCTTTGGCGATTAACCCATTAAAGAAAATGTTTCTTTTTCAACCATAATCCATTATTTAAATATCGTGGAATATTCAGGTGAAGGTATTTATGATTTATTTGGTACTTTCCTATTTTCTTACCAAAAAATTTGCTTTGAAATGTAGATGCTTAAGATTATTAGTAAAAAAAGTGTGAGTACCGGTCTGTCAGGTCTTGAAATTAGACAAATGTTTTACAGAATTTTATGTAATTTTAGAATATATAATTTGATCTTTACGCGCGACTTTGCAAATATATGTAATTTTTGATTTTCTAAATTTTTGATTTTCAGCCTCTTTTTGCATAATTACGGGAAAAGAATTTTTCGAACAATGAAAAAATCTCACCAAACATTGGAAAAAATGGAGTATTTACACCTAAGTCAATTTATAGTATAACCTTTGTTTTCTGAGAGTGTAAAGCAGGAAACAAAAATTTACCAAAATTCCATCACATTTAACCTTCAGAAGACACACTGGGGTGTAAGACACCCCAGTGCAAAGCCTATTTTTGATAAACTTTTTCGTTATGTCAATAAAAGCTAACCATGCAATTATATGATCTTGTACCTTTGAAAAATTCAATAAGACATTTCATTTTAAATTTATTTTATCTAAATATTTCCAGCGTAATATATTCAAAAAAAGCTTAAGCTGTGTGTTTTAAAAGCAACATTTCAATTGGGGTGCAATTTACCCCAGTGTGTCGTTCACGTCAAATAAAAAAGGTGTGTCCTCCGAAGGTTAACGACTGGGCCCACATTTTTTGTGATTTTTGGACGAGTGATCCAATCTTCCCCATATTTCATATTTAAGTTTTTAAAATAAAAAAGTGGGCACAAACTAAATTTCATCGAAATAGGATGAAATGTAATGTTTCCGCCCACAAGAGTAGAAGGCGTGGCAATCATTCCATCTTTACCAAATTTCATAATTCCCTATTTCTAAGTAAACCTAGAGCACATGTCAAGTTTCAGTGAAATTGTTGCAGGTTTACTATTATTTCCACCTGCCTCCATATAGTCGAAACACTGTGCGACGGCATGCATTTCTATTCTATTTATAGGAAGGGTAAAGGAGTGGTAAATAAATACAGGGATAAACATCCATATGTAAGTATATTTCTAATTGAATTACAGAGAGTTTGAATTGAAAAGTATTAAATTTTCCTTTTAATGTGACTACAACCCAACAACTTTTGAAACATCGGAAACCATCGATATATCGATGTTTTTCTGGCGATGTATTTTAGCATCGATATAAATTTTTCCTATGCATCGAAACATCGATGTATCGATGTTACTCCCCAAAATGTGCATCCCTACGCCCGGTTCACAGAAATGAGTCACAAATAA
>NW_023481552.1:0-1957 GCF_013731165.1 Rhagoletis pomonella | reverse complement strand
CTACCTCACAAGGTCTGAAATCAACCACATATTCGCGTTTTTGAGTACCTAGTTTTATTTTTGCTCGACATAATTTTCTTAATTTTAAGAGCAAAAATGGTCCAACACTAACAGGCAGAATGGGAGGATAAAATAAATCGTAAAATAGTACACTGAGAAAAGGGATTAGTTTCGACAACTAAAGATATTTAGTTCCCGAATTTTGACAATATTTGGGAACTGTTACCAAGGATTGGGAACTATTACCATCGATTGGTAATTATAACTAAATATATTAAAGCTTCTAATATTCATCTAGGTTGTAACAAATCGTTAATTTAGTTGAAGGGTTTGGTTAATACTAATAAATATTTCTTTGAAGCATATTTCTACAAATTCCATTCAACTTAACGTATGGTTCATAAAAGGGTGTTATTAAGCTCTGCTAATGCAGATAAGCTTTCTTTCAACACGTGGTTTAGTCATAGTTACCAAATCTTAGTTGAGGCAACCACGATTTGGTTTGAGAGTGGAACATATTCATGCTTGTGAGCCACCCCTAAAGAATGCTGAGCGCTCTCTGAGCACATACGAAGAGCGCCAGCTGAGCAATGCACACAGTCCCACTTATTGAATCGTTTGAATGCGCTAGTATGCCGACCATTGCATTGTGCGTGGAAATCATTGCTCCGCTACCGCTGTTCGTATATGGGTGAAACACGCATGTGGTGTGTGGCATGTCGATCGCTGCGCCATGTGTGCTATGACATGCCCATACTTGTTTGTCTCAGTTTCAGTATTGCTATCATCGCGAGTTGTTTCGGTGCGCGCATAGTTTAATTAAAAATATAAAGTTTGATGCCAACCGGGGTTTTTCAGTGGATATATAATTCATGTGAATTATAATTTGAAACTGTCTATTTAGCTAAGGAAAAAGCAAAGCAGTATACTTCCAGCAGATATTGACCTGGGTTTTCGCACGACTGTTCCTGTTTCATCGTTGTTTTTTAGAAAATTCTTACCAACATATACATATGTATTATTTACTTTAGTAACTAACTTATGTAAATATGTACGTATTTTTATGCTTAATATATGCAAATAAAAGAAGAAAGTAAACACAACAAACATCGAGTAAATTTTTATTTGTGTCAAACTGAAACTTTTTTCCTAATAATAAACGGTTAGCTGATTCAAGTCTACAGCAAGTTCACAAAATGAATTGAAAACTTGTATCAACCAAAGCATTGTTTATATTTGCTCAACAATGATTTTATTCAACTAACAATATTGTCCAATCAAGGTAGTCGTTTTGTAATTATTAACAAATATACATTTGTCCCAACTAGAAGTCTTAAGTAAATTGCAGACTTTCGTGAACTATATATTTATTTCGCCATATCCAACTATGCCACTTGATCACTATAACCAAATCTTGGTTATTATAACTAAACCTTTTTCTGGGTGTAAATTTTCTCAATTTTAAATCCTTCGACAGGAAGCGTGATTTTATTGTGTTACATTGTAAAATATATGATTTATAAAAAAGAATTTATATCGAAAATGTTAAAACACTGCGATTTTTTTGAAAGTATTAGCAAATTTCAGTGCATCTAAAGTTTCTAAAGCGTTGTTTACTTTTACTTGAGAATTGTCAAAATCGGCAAATCCCAAGTAGCGGTTTCTGGAACGTGCCACATTTGTTCGCTACATCGTGATGTGATAAAAAGAAAAGCTGGCAGCACTCTGCAAGGTTGCAGAAATCTTTCAAAATATGTTCGAAACTATCAAGGAAAAAAATTGCCAAAACCTACGCAATTTTATCAACTTCAATCTTGCACTTTATTATACTAAAATTAATTTTGTTTTAGATTCTAATTAAAATGTTTGCAATTTAGGAGAAACCTTGCAGATTTTTTTTAATTTTTGTACAAAGTTTGATCCAAAACCTGAGATCTACCACATTTTTTTGAAACCT
>NW_023481551.1:1217-1957 GCF_013731165.1 Rhagoletis pomonella | reverse complement strand
GATTTTAAGCGGTCGTTATTCATATACCCACATACATACATACATATGTATATTACTTTTCATATCAATTCAAGTGTAATACATGCGCCCCACGCTTTTCATTTTCAATTTCATAGATTGTTTATAATGACTTTTGCTAAAATTTCAAAATCAAAAGTTATCAAAACAAATTCTATGGGACTGAGAAATATCATTTTCTACTTTTTAGTCCATTTATAAAAGCGTTGTATATTAAAAAGTTTTTTTTTATATTATTTATTTTCTACTTTTTAGTCCTGTCTGAATAAAAGTTTGCAATAGATATTAAAATAATTCAACGATATTAATAGAAAGGTGCACACACATGCATTTACATATGTATGTACATACAAACGAGCACCAATTAATTTTATTTAAAGAAATGGCGTGTCGTCTATTTCCGGTGTAGCAAACGTAGTACATAGGGCGACATCTAGATGTCATCTACCTCGCCCTATTCACTATGCTTTTTTATAGGAGCTTTTCAAAGCTTTGCTTTATGGTGTCGGACACACAACATTGAAAGTTTCTGGAACACAACATTGAAAGTTTCTGGAACACAACATTGCAAGTTGATAAAAGCGTTGTAAAAACGTGGAGCGCATGCAATACAAAGCATTCGATTTAATTGACAATAGTCAAACTACATAACGTAGACCTAAAATTTCTACAGCGAAAGTTCTACTTTCGCTGTAGAAATTTTAGGTCTACGTTATGTAGTT
>NW_023481551.1:0-1117 GCF_013731165.1 Rhagoletis pomonella | reverse complement strand
GACTAAAAAGTAGAAAATAATACTTCTCAGTCCCATAGAATATGTTTTGATAACTTTTGATTTTGAAATTTTAGCAAAAGTCATTATAAACAATCTATGAAATTGAAAATGAAAAACGTGGAGCGCATGCAATACAAAGCATTCGATTTAATTGACAATAGTCAAACTACATAACGTAGACCTAAAATTTCTACAGCGAAAGTAGAACTTTGAAATCGAGTTTAAGCGGTCGTTATTCATATACCCACATACATACATTCATATATTACTTTTCATATCAATTCAAGTGTAGTACATGCGCCCCACGCTTTTCATTTTCAATTTCATAGATTGTTTATAATGACTTTTGCTAAAATTTCAAAATCAAAAGTTATCAAAACAAATTCTATGGGACTGAGAAGTATTATTTTCTACTTTTTAGTCCATTTATAAAAGCGTTGTATATTAAAAAGTTTTTTTTTATATTATTTATTTTCTACTTTTTAGTCCTGTCTGAATAAAATTTTGCAATAGATATTAAAATAATTCAACGATATTAATAGAAAGGTGCACACATAAGCATTTACATATGTATGTACATACAAACGAGCACCAATTAATTTTATTTAAAGAAATGGCGTGTCGTCTATTTCCGCCGATATGCGTGTATAAACCCTCCTCAAAGTCTAGCCAAAAAGCCAGCAACTCACACAACAGGTTCCCCAGAGCAATTCGCTCGAGAAAGTGGTACCCGGTACACGTAATACGCGGCACACAGCACAACAATCCGCCAAAACAGGCAACCCGGCCCAAAATTACCACCGTAGAAGGCAGAAACCCCGAGCGGCAGTGCAGGAGCCCAAGAATTACCCTTAAAACGGCCACAGGAGCTTAAAAAGACCAACTGGTCCCCAACTGTCCGAAGGTAAGTAGTTTCGGACTAGTCCCAAACTGGTTCCCGGACTGGCCACCGACTGGTACCAACTGGACCCACGAACTAGTTACCAACTGGTTCCAAAGTGATTACCAACTGGTCCACCTATACCTCAAGTGGTCCACAAGTCACTTCACTTACAAAGCATTCGATTTAGTTGACAATAGTCAAACTACATAACGTAGACCTAAAATTTCTACAGCG
>NW_023481550.1:0-1957 GCF_013731165.1 Rhagoletis pomonella | reverse complement strand
CTCGAACGCTCCATTGTTAATAAACCCAACACTAGAATTATCGATATGCATGTGAATAAACCACCACTACATTTTCTACCACTAAGCAACGTGCTCAAGTAATTTCTTTTCCTCCGGCTTTTTATAAGTGTATATATTGTAAGTACAATATATGTGTACTATTTGAAGTGGATATTCGTAAGTACGAATATACTACACATACTAATACACTTATATACTTAACTAAAACTCTATTATAAAGCAAAATCAATTATGGACTCTACCTGCATGGAAACTCTCCTAGATCAATCTTAAATACATTCAAGCCGATTTACCACCAAGCGGTGAGAGCGAGTCCCTACTACGCTACGTTCCCACGACAGTCGGATCTGCGTAACCGGAACGACCCAGATTTATATTTGGCCAAGGACTGTCACTCCAGCAACACTCGCCAAAAACTCTTTGGGGAGCTTGTATGCTGCTACAACAACAACAGCGAGTCTCTACGCATACCGCACAACTCCCATCAAAAACCTATTAGCAGAGGCTGGTTTACCATCTGTAGAAGAAAGAGTACATCAAGTCTATTCGAGCTTAATACCAAAAATTGTTTTTTCCATCCAACTCGGTCATTGATAATGACATCAAAAACATTAGCAAAGAACTCCCTCAGCAATACATCGAATACTGGAAGTTTCCAAATATCTAGATTTCCACTACACGGAGGAAAACTACCAACCAAAACATCTGCCATGGGAGATCATGAAATCGTCATGCGATGTCGGTTTGGCTAGACTAAAAAAAAGCGTTACCCCTACTGATGTCTTCTTATGTTTGTTCCGAGAGCGCAAAATTCATTATGAAGCTGATGGCTGGAACATATGGTTCACAGACGGGTCGAGAACAGAAACCTCACCAGCAAGCTTCGCAGTAGTAAATAAGTTTGGTCACACTTTGATGGTACAGACTCTATCAGACACCGCGTCTTCTTTCACTGCAGAAGCAGTCGCAATCCGCTGTGCAATAACATTGGCGTTTGAGAAGGGCTGCAAAACTCTCATATGCTCGGACAGCAAATCAGTGCTGAATGCAATTCAAAATCCCTTATCAAACTCTAAGGGCTGGTTTCTCCAACTCAACTTAACTTAGTTTAGCCACTTTTTGGACTTAAGTCAAAAGTTAGCCTACGTTTTACACAGCTTATTCTTGACTTAGTCAATAAAATTGGCTTAACTAAGTTAAGTTGAGTTGGAGAAACCAGCCCTAAGACTATTAATCAAATAAGAGACTTACTCATCGATAGGGGATCTACTATACGCTTGCTCTGGATACCTAGTCACATAGGGGGGAAATGTTTAGTTATTGGCCCATCGTTTTTGGGGTGGGGGCGGAGGGGGAGGGGGCGTGGCCCCCAAAACCCCTCATTCGAAAGGGGACAGTCGCCACTTTACGAAAAGCCCCACCCCTCCCCCTTGGGGCCCTCCCACAGACCCCTAGGGAACCGTTTGAAAATAGGGTAAAAACGGCATTTTCCGAGGCAAACTGAGCAGTTTGAAGTGGAATATAACCCAACTAACGAAAACCGTGGGATTTTCAAATAAAAGAAATTATCCCAAGTTGGTTATCAGGCGATTTGAAAAAAAAATTAACTAAAAAAAAAATTAAGGAAAAAAAAATTAACTAAAAATATTGTGAAATTAAGAAAAAAGCGACAGATAGAAATGTTGTAGTAATAGTAATATGATAGTATTTTAGCGCAGAACTTCTTTTTGCGTAGGCGGCCTTCGGCTGCACTTAGGGATTATAACCCTCACTACGTAGAATTCTCTTCTGTGTTGCCAAAGAAAGGGGGCTGAACACCATTTGCAGAGAACACCTTTCAGCGTAGGCGGCCTTCGGCCGCACTTAGGGATTATAACCCTCACTACGTTGAATTCTCTTCTGTGTTGCCAAAGAAAGGGGGCTGAACACCTTTTGC
>NW_023481549.1:0-1957 GCF_013731165.1 Rhagoletis pomonella | reverse complement strand
CTTTAAGCGTAAGGTAAATGTTTATAGCAAAAGCTTATTTAAAATTCCTAAAAGCAAAAACTTTTTAAGTATTCAACGCATATATTTGTAATCACCTCAGTTTGAAAATAAAATGCAAATTAAGAAAACGAGAAACAAATGCGGTGAATCCCATTCTCTATATAGGAACGTTAAGCTCCCACAAACATTTTCTTGTAGAATGGCCTGGATTTCGAATTTACAACGAAGGTAGCATACATTGGATAACGAAGGGTCCTTTCATTATCGAAGGTGAGGTAAGAGAATCCTTTTCCAATTGTTTACAGGGCAATTCTGGCAACTGTCTTTCACCTCACCACAGTCTTTCGATAGACAAAAGTCTTTCGTAAGACAGTGGTCTATTCTGGCAACTCTCTTAAGAGCTCTAAACTGTTTTTCTAAAGACTAATTGAAGGTTCTGCTAACGAGGGAGGTCTTAGCGTTATGCTGTTCGCCTTTTAATTTGCAATATTTATTTTTTAATAAAATATATATATATATTTTTTTTCTTTTTAAAACAATCAAAAGTAATAAATAAAAGAAATTTAAAAAGGAAAAATTAAAATAATGCAAAATAAATGCAAAAATATAAAAAAAAAATTAGTTCTGAGAAATTATAAGTGCTTTGTACTCAGTATCGATAATTTAGTAAATCGGGTATTGTCGTCGATCCTTTCGAGAATCGAGTTCTGAGTGCTTTTGGTATCGATACTGCCATATTTGCTGTATGCTTAGACAACATGTGAGAAAACTATTTGGTGTAATTGCTTTTTAAATAAAAAAAAAAAAAATTGTGGTATGGTATTTACTAGCCCAAACCAAAAGTGCTTTAGTTATTGGTCGGAGTTCACATATGTACATATGTATGTAAGTTTCTTTTTAAATCGTAAATGGAAATGTCACTACGATGGAATATTTATACTAGGGTGGTCCTTAAAAACCAAATGAGCGAATTTTTCAGTCTCACCCCTTAAATCGGTAATACCACGGTCACAGATATCGCATACAAATTTTGGGCCCGACTGGAGACTGTTAAGGCGTGTCGCACAGGGGCAAAATTTATCTATGATATCTTCGACTGTGGCAGCATCGACGTAAATATTTGCTTCCTCCATTTAGGACCACCCTAATGTACACATGTATGTTTATACTAAACACGCATTTTGAGTGAATGTAATACAATTCATAACACTGGTCTACAAATTTCAACTTTTTTTCTGCGAATAAGACGGGACCTGGTGTTTCTGAACGGATTTTTCGTGCTGAACACGAATCCGGGGTCAAAAATGTCCCATCACGTCACGTTTTCGAGAAAAAAGGGCCATTTTCGAAAAATTATAGAGCTGAACCCTGACGTGGTACAAATTTTGCATATATCAGAAATTAAAGGCTAAACCGTGCCCTTTCGAATGAGCCCTATGCCGAATTGATCGCGTGCACCCTTAAAGCAGGGGGGTGTATTTGTGTTTAGGGGTGCAGGAAAAATTGATCACAGAAAGAATTTAATCTTAAACGATCATAGAAAATTAATAATGCCAAGGTTTTAACTATATTAAAAGTCGCTGATTACGAATCTGCAGTTAGATTTTAAAAATTTAAGATGACGGGTCGAATATGGTGGATATAAAAATTGGACTCCTAGACACAAATACACCCCCTGATCTAAGGGTGCATGCGATTAATTCGGCATAGGGCTCATTCGAAAGGGCACGATTTAGCCTTTAATTTCTGACATATACAAAGTTTGTAGCACGTCAGGGTTCAGCTCTACAATTTTTCGAAAATGTCCAAAAACGCTGTTTTTAGGGGTTTCAACCCCTTTTTTCTCGAAAACGTGACGTGATGGGAAGTTTTGGACCCCAGATTCGTGTTCAGCACGAAAAATCCGTTCGGAAACACCAGGTCCCGTCTTATTCGCAAAACCCTTGTAGACCAGTGT
>NW_023481548.1:0-1957 GCF_013731165.1 Rhagoletis pomonella | reverse complement strand
TTTCGAGGCGCGCCTACTTGATACGAAAGCCAACTGTGACATAAGTATATACATTTGTATATATGCCTGCCCACCAAAAAAAAAACGCGATTACCTCAGAAACGATTGTGAAATCGAAGTAAGCGATTCATCTTTCGCTTCTAGATGGTATTACTTTAACATGGCGGTAATGACTCGCAGACAACTTTGTATTTCCGGTATGGCTTGAAGAAGAGAAGGACAATTAAGATATTCTAAAGCGCCGATGGACACCGGCCTATCGCGGTCAAAGCTCTTTCAAGCTTAGTATAGAAAGCTTGAAAGAGCTTTACCCTCGGGCAAGCTGATGCCCACCAAAGTTCTAAAGTAATAACTTCTAGAACACGTTTCCAGATTTTTAAATAGAAACTTGTAAAGAAAACCAACTTCCGATTGCGTCTGCACGATTCCCGCACGACTTTGCAACTCACATTAAGTTGGTTCTGTCATAGCTAATTAAAAGTGAGGTATTTATCGAAATATCGCCAAAAAGCTAACTATAAGTTGGTTTTTTTCAACAACTAATAATTTTTCACGACAGGGTGCTGTCGCTGTGGTTTTATTGAATATGTATTGTTGTTCTTGCTGCAGTTGTTAGCAAGATGATAGTGTTGGTTGGAAGCTTTGCATACCATTGACCAAACTGACCAAAAGCTTAAGTGATTTACACGCACTTCTGTTGTGTTTGTACTTTTCCAACCGCCACGGTACTCCGGCGATAAACAGTGGCCGCAGCTCATTTCTGGTTTGCTTTTAATGGTAATTTTCAATTTCGCTTTCCCAACTGTGGCGTTGTATACGTATATATGTATGTACATATGTGATTCAAGGCTGTTAGACTTACAAAATAGATTCGCGGAGTTGGAAAAAGCAATTCACACTGAAAGAAGATTTCGTTTAAATCTCTGCCAATTAATTTTAATTCAATTCTTCTGAGACACTTCTGTTCTTTCTGGTGAAAATACATTCGAATCGTAGACGTGAAATAACAATGTCCGTAAGCGTTGCTAATTAGATTACTTCTGCCCATCAATTTTCTCATTTTCTTTTTCAATAACATCGTTGAATGGCATTGCTAATGTATGTATGGGTGTGTGTTTGTACAATTATCACCCCAATTGATGGGTGAATAGGTAAGTAAGATTAAATTCACAATAAGCGGATGAAGTAGGACTGTGAAACTTTCAATTTCGAAAATCCTTAGTTTAGTGTTGTTATAAACTCTATAGGAACGACGCACAGTGTCGCGACTCCAACTAGCCTGCAGCCAAAAATGGTAATTTTACCTTAATTCCGATGTATTGAATTTTATATTCGGCAAAAAATGAATTACTTAAATACTTAAATATATTGAAAGGTGGCCTCTTTGAGATTCGCAGCATAAAATAAACTGGCCACAAACAAATGTTCTTTTATTAAAATTTAGCATACATATGTTTATAAAAGATGTCACTGAAAAATATAAAAAATATATGAAGCGCATCTCAGCGCATATTCTCATTACACTTAATTCAAATTTAACATTATTTTTTATTGAATTCTAAAGTTTTAATTTTTGCCATTTTCACTAGCACCGTTACACTAGCAGATGGATTAATTATTTAAAAAGTTAGGGTTGGTAGGTAGTAGGAACCCTTAAATATATTACAAAACTGCTCCAAATTCTTTAAAGTGAACCCTGATACCTATTGGATTTTTCCGTAGAATTAGAAATTATATAATCTATGAATTTGTAGTAAAACAAGTGGCTAAAAATCTCGATTATTTTTAATATTTTTTTGCTGATAGCATTTTACACTTTTTATCATACAAATGTGAATTTCTTTTAGATTAAACGCGCAAGATCTTTAACAATAAATAAATAAAAAAAATTAACGCTAGTTCTTATAAATGGCACATGTTATATGAAATAAACCGCATAAACTGTCTGCAAAAAAAA
>NW_023481547.1:0-1957 GCF_013731165.1 Rhagoletis pomonella | reverse complement strand
AGAATCTCCTGCTTTCGAACTAAACCTTAACTTACATTTTTTATATCTTTGAAGGTCGTCGGCAGGACTGGGAATATAACCGATACATTCCAGTTTGACGATAAATTTCGATAATTTTATACATATCGATAATTCAATGAATTTCAAGAACACTAAAATCCCTAAACACAACAATAAATATCGATAACTTGATAAATTTCATTAACTTGCAAAATTTCGCTAACCCATACAGTTTTAAAGATTGATATCTATCCGAAAATTTCGACAACTAATTTTCTGTGTCTATAAATTTTGACAACTCAATTTCAATAATTTTACACGTTGTTATAGCTCAATAAATATGGATAACTCGATAAATTTCGATAACTATGAACTTCGATGATTCGATAAATTTCGGTAACTTGATAATTTTCGATAACTAAATTTTTTATAGCAGAATTTATTTCAATTCCTATCGAAAAAGTAAGTGCACCTGGGCCACATTGAAGGAGTGGAACTTACGTTACTTATTTAGAAATTGTGAATAAAACGACAGGGTAGTTAATATAATTTTATAAGCTCAAGGTTATATTTTATATTTTTTCTATATTTATCCCTACCCACGCCCGTAGAGAGGGTAAGAATGGGGAATCCTCCCCGGGCCCGGGCCCCTTAAGGGGCCTGAAATATCAGAGCCACAGCTTGTTATTAGTTTTTTACAATTTAATTTTGAAAGATCACATGTCAAGTGTCGTACGTTAAAACGATAACGCTGTCGATAACTTTGTCGATAAATGTACCAATAAAAATATCAATAAATATATCGCAAAACATGACGATTCCAAAATCGATTTATTTATTGTTAAATATATCGATAACAATATCGATTATTTTATCGATAACCATATCGGTTTTATTGATAGAAGTATCCATTATTATATCGATAACAATATCGAGTATTATATCGATAGCAATATCGATTAATACATCAATAACAATCAATTATCATCCTAATATTTTTCTTCATATTTATCTTTATTTTTGCATATTGCCCTTCACCTTTACCTTACAGTGTTTAAATTAACCTTGATCGTCGTTTTATCCTTTATCTTTACGCATATTTACCTTTACCTTTACCTTTTCTTCGTCTATGTACGTACTAAGCTTCACTTTCCTTCCTGTAATGAGCTTAATCTCAGTCTTATTCTTAAACCCCTTATTGGCACTTTTTTGTTAAATTGATACCACATATATTAGAAGCACTTTTTTTGCGTTGCAACTATTTCAGTGTGCACCATTGCCCATTTACTCCCAACCAACGAATCTCCGCTAAAGAAGTTTCACTTCGAAAATACAATACATTTGCTTACCCATTCAGTTACCCTTATTCTTATGTATCTGTCATTGTCTCCATTTTCGTCTTTATCTTCACTTTTGCCTTTTTTTTTGACTTGATCGTTATCATTTATTTCTTCATCTTGTGAAGTGAAACAACATGCGAAACATTTCAAATTGAACATGTTGCAGCAACATCTATACACAATTCGAAAATGTTTAAACGACGGTTTTGGCCGTAATTTTCAACCAATTGTGAAACCATAAAAACTCTGCTCATCTACGGAAAAGTGCCTTTCCAACGGTGTTCTTGGTTTTGAAATCGGTTTGGTGGAATCGCCAAACGAACGGAGACAAAATTTATGTTAGCGTATTAATATATAGATAATAGTTCATTTCTACCCAGTCTTAATTGTAGTTTATGGCTATAAGAAAAATGAGATTACAGCCATGATAAAAGCATAGTAAGGTAAAACCGTTCTCTCAATGCGTTGGCCATGATTTTTTTTTTTTGAAGTTTGCCAACATTTTAAAATCGTATAAAATTGAGAGTAAAAAAAAAACTCAGTGCGTGTAGTCCCTACGCGCGGAAGAAGTGAAACTTAATAGAGGAAATTCCAGAAAGAAAGAAATGTGCGATATA
>NW_023481546.1:0-1958 GCF_013731165.1 Rhagoletis pomonella | reverse complement strand
GCAATATATTAATAAATATCAAGGTTCATAGAATAGAAGGTTACGACTTGGTACGACAGAAAGTATAGCTGCCGTATAGCATATTTTAGGAATCCTAATCAAATGGGCATTTTTGATATAAAATCGTGGCTAAGCTTATTATAACAACATAAAATGTTATAACTTCACGTGAAACTGGATTAACATAATAATACCGACAACTTAAATGTAAATCGAATGCAAATTGAAATTTGCTGGTGATTTTATTCTTGAAAGTGATCAGAACGCATCCGCGCATTTATAAATAAAAAGCGTTCAAACATTGGCGAAAATTCGCTACCGAAATTGCAATTCATCTTTAGACATACGGTAAAACCTAAATTACCTTTTTCAGTGTAATTTTTACAATCAAAAACAGCGCACTTAAATTTTTAATAATTTAAATAAACTCAAAGACGCAGAAAAAAGCACAACGCAAATTGTCAAAAGGTAAATATCAGGGTTACACATATTTGCAATAAAACTTGATGTATTTTTGACTAAAATAGTGTATTTTTATAAGACAATTTTTTAGGAATCTGGCAACTCCTAAAATTGAGCCATCTACGTCATCAAGATGGCGGCCATGGCTGATGTCGTAACCTTGTATTCTATGAACCTTGAATAAATATTTACAAAATAAGTAAAACAGGGGTATAAAACGTACTTGTCTGTGGTAATGGTGTAGAAAACACCATATCCATCTAAGGTCATTGGAGCCACAAATCCCACATTAGTGGAATATCCTAACGTACTTGTAGAAAGAATAAAGTTTCCTGCGCCTCCGCTTTTCATGTACAATGGATCCTCATAGAATTCTGGTATACCCCTTCCATTTTCGTAAGCTATACACCACAATCCAAATAAATGTCTGTCCACTCCATTTCCTTCGCGCGTTTCATTCATCATGTGATTGTGATGATTAACGGCATTTCGAAAAGCCGAACATATTTCTGAATTTGAAGATTTTGAATTGTTTGCAACTTGAATAAACTTATGTACTTCAGTGGTGCAAGAGCGTAAAGTTTCCGTACGACCGTTGTAGTAATGACGCATAAGGGCTGTCTCATATGTAGAAGCAATCCTACGAAAATGATAAAATAGCCATTGAATAAGCGTCAATAATTTAAATAACTACTTACTCGTTGTGCAGTTTTGCATATGCTAACTGCATGACAACTTGAATGAAAGAGTCGGGATGTAGGTTCCACTTTTTTATAACCTCTTTTCCGTATCCGTTGAAGCAATCATGTGTAATGATAATGTCATTTCTCTGAAAGAGTTCAAGGGATAAGAACGAAATGTCTTAATGATTACATTTGTAATGATTACTCTTCGGTCACAGTCCACCATTGCTCGTTTAATTTCTACCCTAAGATTTTCATCCAATTCGAACTTTAATTCCTTCAGGGGAACGATCGCGATAACTTCCTGAGAATCCCAGTCTGGCTCGGGAACTTCATACATGCTAAGCTGCACAAAAAGTGCATAGCTCACACTAATGCTGCCATCATACGCTGAATGCTGTGAATGAACAAAAAAAAATACTTATAATTGAGTGACGTAATTTAAAAAGCATAAAGTTTATTTTAACTTTTTAGTCCGCCAAAATTTTTTGTTCAATTTATGACGATTTGGAGGGAACTTGAACTCAGGGTGTACGGCTATATGTACAGATGGTTCCAAGCTTAACAAAAGCGTGGGTAGCGGGATTTATTCTGATGAACTCGTGCTAAACCTCAGTTTTCGCTTACCGGACCATTGCTGCCTCTTTCAAGCAGAGCCCAACCCCATAATGGATGCGACTCGGTGGCTCATAACCTCCACCCTCCAGAACGGCCTACCGCTATCTGTTCTGACAGCCAGGCTGCTATCAAATCTCTCGAATCAAACGGAACAACGTCCAAAGTAGCCATAGAATTAAGGAATACTCTCAACCT
>NW_023481545.1:0-1958 GCF_013731165.1 Rhagoletis pomonella | reverse complement strand
TTTTTAATTGTTTATTTATTAAATTGAGCTAATATAAATAATAATAAAGTTAATATCTAGTTTACTAAAATAACAAAATCGTTTTTTTTCTTACTTTTCAAGAAATAAAAATAAGAAAATTCTGAATTATGAAAAATTGTACATTTTCAAACGTGAGAAAAAAAATTGTCTGTTATTTACATTCGAAAAATTATTTTGTCTATACTAAATACAAGGTTTAAAAAAATACGTGCAAAATTAATCTAAAATCACACACAAATTTCCGAGCGGCTCTCTTATAACAACCGCGCTGAGGTGCATTGCACGCAGTTTCACTATTTCTGCCTCATAGTTTCGTGAGTTTATTGATTGTTTCATATTTTTTTTAATTTTTTTTATTTTTGTCGCATGGTATAATAATTATTTTTCAAATTACTTACTTGTGTTTTTTCTTTCAAAAATATTCAAGTATGCCCAAATGAGCTTGCATAGTGATAAAGATGACACATTAGCATTAGTTTATAAGTTTCAAGTCGTCCCTCAGCCATAACCCTTAACGGTCAAATCCGTCCCTGATGAATATAAAAATTGTTCTTCTTAATTACAAGGTTGATAGAGCCTCATAATACCAAAAGTAAAAAATAAAAATATTCAAAAGTTGTTTTGGAAAGTTATTAGGGCTACATCAAATTTGCAAGAAACATCAATAAATATTTCACTAAAAATGTTTAAATTTTCTCCATGAGAAGAGAATTTTATATCTAAAGAAATTTTGAGAAATTTTAGATAAAATTACAACAGATATAAAATACAAATGACCCGTTTTAATAAACCTTCCCGGTTTTTCTGCCTTCAGTAGATCAAGAAATCAAGAACCTACCCTTTACCGCAACAACAACGCACAAGCTCTTCAAAAACCACAGCAAAAACCACCCTAATTGCCTGTTCAACTGCAACCATTGCGGACGTTTGTACAATATATTGTACAAGACACTTACAACCTTTCAGTGTATACAGGGTGTCCCAGAAGTAACGTGCCAAACTTTAGGGGAAGGTAGGTGGGGGAGTGAGCTCACTGATAAACAAAAAATTTGCAGGTAAAAGTGTCACCGTTTTTGAAATATTTACATTTTTTCGAATTAAAAAAAAATCGTGCCTTTTCATGTGTTTTCTTTAACTGCAACTACAAACCGGAGAATACTTGGTAAATTTTTTATGTAAAATACTTCCAGATAGTTGCCTCTCCATACTCAAATGCAATGTAGTTAAAATATATTAAGGAACCATCGTAAAATTAGGACTATTTCTGGATTTTTAACTTTTTGATATTTTCTTCCCCAACTTTGACTATCTCGGGTGAAAAAAAAATGTACTGAGCTATAACTTTACAATACATAAAAAAAACTGCTCATTTAATAAAGATTTCAGAAAGGTGCCACACTTATTGTTTTGAATAGAAAAAAAAAGTTATAGCCAACTTGTGGGTAAAGGACTGAGACACGCTAGAATGTATTTAATAGATTTAAATTGAATTTGCTCTTGTTACCGTCAAATGACATGCTAAATATGTTACTTACCGGAATTCGGACTAGAGTCTATAACAAGGGATATATCTATCAATATTTTGTGTGAAGGATGGGTTCACGTGAAATAAGATATACATGAGTTGTTTGAAGAAAAATTTATTCATTTATTGATAAAATATGCTCAATTGGCGACCTTCTACTCTAATACAAGCTCGGCACCTTTTAAGAAAAGACGCTTTTAGATATCTTAAACTCAATTGGGCTATCTCAGCAGCAGCTCCATTTATTTGTTCCCGCAAATGCTCTTCGTTTTGAATTGTTTTTGAATAAATTTTGTCCTTAAGACAGCCCCAGTAGAAAAAATCTAATGGATTCAGGTCTGGCGATCGAGCGGGCCACGTGATTGGCCCGTATCGTCCAATCCATCGGCGAGGATAAGTTTCGTCTAAATGA
>NW_023481544.1:0-1958 GCF_013731165.1 Rhagoletis pomonella | reverse complement strand
CAATCAGTTTCTGCTTCAGCTTTGACTGCGACTGTTAAACCAACGACGGCCAGCAGCTCTGCGCATTTTGTCGGCAATCAGTTTTTGCTTGAACTTCGACTGCGACTGTTAAACCAACGACTGCCAGCAGCTCTGCGCATTTTGTCGGCAATCAGTTTTTGCTTGAGCTTCGACTGCGACTGTCGTCTTGTCTTATAATTGTAAGCACAAGCAATAAGTAAATTTTGAACAGTTGAACATAAGTCGAAGCAGTGAGAACCGAAAATTGTATTACTTTTGCTACTTCGACTTAAGTTTTTTAAACACTGATATTTAGAACACGTGGTTAATTTTGCCTTAATATATCTACATACATACATATGTATGTACATATGTTTGTGAAAATCAGGCAAAACTGCATTGCACACTGCGTTATTTCGAAAACAAAGTATGCGTTAAAAAGAATCTCGGTTAAAAAAACTTAGCTTACTTTCTACATACATACATATGTACACAGATATATGTATTTAAGTTTGTGCACACAGGTCACTTGGTAACAGCGTTGCCGTTTTGATACAATTGTATCATTTTTGATACTTTTTTCTCTAAATTTTAAGATTTGATACTTTTTTGTTCACAAATCCTCCATTTTGATACTTTTGGCTGGCAGAAATTAATTTTTGAAAACTATGAATAATATTGCTAGTTTAAGGGCAAATAATTGTTTTCTTGTCTTAAAATTGTGTATGTAGACACATATTTATAAGTTTGAATTGGTAAAATAGAAATGGAAAAATACTGTAAGTTTTTGTTAAAAATTAATAACCTTATTGTCTGTAAATATTTTAATTGTACCTTGTCATAAGCAGCTGAGTTCGTTTTCGCCGTAGTTATGTTTTACTGAGCGAAATTTTTGGGCGAAAGTTGCCGCCGTCCTCGCACTACTGTGCGAAAATTCGCCGTTCGTCGGTATTGTATTTCTACGGTAACACCGACCTTCGAGCGCACGCGCCGAGAAGCCAGCGGCAAGCAAACGAGGACTTCATTAGCTCTGCCTTCGCGAGGGCGTCGACGCGAGCGAGGCACTCATTTGTTGTAGCAGACGAGACAGGCGAGTAAATGAGCGAAGCAAATGAGGCAAGCAGATTAGACCAGTGTTGCCGGAACGTTTTGGACGAACTGGCTAAATTGGCAAATAAAACCGGCTAAAATGTTTCAACTAAATTTCACATGTTTTATTTAAATAAATAACGAGTAAAAAGACTATTTCTTGGCGAGAAGTTACAAATTCGAGCCGGAAAAAAATTTTCCAGCAAGATTTTGCAATTAGGAAAAACATATGATTGTGGTACGTGGTTGGATTTTTTGTCGATGATAATTTGAATAAACAAGTTCGTTAAATTTAAAAATTCACAAACTGGAGCGATTTTAAAATGAAAAATGTAAGTTAATACTTGTTTACTTAATTAATTCAGTTAATTCCAATGATTTGAAAGGTACTCGGCAAAAAAAACTATCATTACTATTACTACCTGATATTTTGAGAGATAATTGTCTTCCCTACAAGGCGTTTTCAGACTGACCGATTCTCAATACACCCAGATAGAAACCAAGACACATAAAAAACGCTGTAAATACTTCCCTTCAATTTTAAGGCAGTAAAACAACGACCTTAAGTTAACATCAACCGAGGCCATATGTTGACAAATGATGCAAAATCACAGTTACACAAAAGAACTGATCAGATTTTTCAGAAATCCCTTCAATTCTGATGTAAAATATGGTGCCAAAAGACTGCAGATCTCTCATTTAGATGACCGGTCATATGACCGGCAGATGTCTCGTAGGATTCCCAGAGAGTTTTGCTTTACATAGAAATTTCTGCTCTTTTATTTTCATTTTGACTCACTTCAGCGTTGGTTCCTTTAATTAAAGTTGGCATTCGGTTTTTAGAATTTAAATAAGTTCTCAGCAAAAAA
>NW_023481543.1:0-1958 GCF_013731165.1 Rhagoletis pomonella | reverse complement strand
GAATTCTGCCGGTAGCGGGTAGCGCTTGTGCGTAATCGCATAGAGTACCTGGGGGTGTAGTGCGTAGCGGAGCCGCCAGCACCAGCACCAGCAGCGCTCTCTCGTCGCGTGTCTTCGGATCTTAGAGGACCTCGGATGGGGTACCTCAGGGGAGGCCTAAGTGGTGATAAAGACTCGTTCAGACCGTCGCACGGCCGCCAAAATTTTAGAACGCTAAGGCGATCAGTGTGGTGGTCAGATTATCTACTGATCAACATGCCCGAAAGCTCGAGTGGGATAAAAAGGTGGTAGACGGTTAAAAAACTCCGCACGCGGCCGGCTCCTACATTTAACAAAATCGCTAATCTTGCCGGCTCTGTGGAACTAGGGAACATATACCGCAGCATAGAGGTCGACGCTATCACGCACGAGGAGTGGAAGCGTGTGGCGGTTGCAATGTCAGCGGTATTTATGAGGGTGGTCAAGGGGAACCCAGGGCCACCGCCTAGATGAGTGCCGGATGGCACCATAAGCTGCATAAGCTCACGAGGTACGCCGACGAGTGGTAGCCACGTTATATAAGGAGACAGTATCCTTGGTGGGAGAGGCTTGGAAGGGTTCCACGCTGTCGGTGGAAAACGCGGATCTTCAGGGACGTCCACGAGCTCGGGTATGGCTCCCTACTGAGCTTACCTTTCCAGGGGAGATCGAAGGAATACTTCGGCACTGCAATCCATCCCCCCCGACGCATGACAGGAAGGTCACATCTGGCTGGAAAGGACCGAGGAATCCTACTGGCAAGCGCTGATACTGCAGAGTTCCTCGATGCTCTCAGAAATACCAGGGGGGTCATCTACTATGGCTTCGAGAATGTGGTCCTACGGATCCTACCGGCTGAAGGCAAAGCTGATTACCCTCTGCCTCCAGCAACATCGGAAGAAGGAAGGAAGGCCACTGACTCCAGCATGGAGATGGGAAAGTCGGCTCCATCGGATGCTGACAGTATTGCTGGCAGCTTCTCTGCCAGGGGATCCGTCTACAGTCTCGAGAGTGTTCGATGGGGTTGATGTAGGAGGTGAGAGCGTGGAACTAGCGCTATTGGAGAGTATTCTGGAGAATAAAAATTCTGCAGATTAATCTCCAGCACTCAAAGGCGGCAGAATCTTCATTCAGAAAAAGGGACCACAAGCTGATAGCGGCGAACAATGTAGGTAGAACAACAGAGGTGAACTAAAATCTTTTATTTTGCATAATTTCAGCAATAAATATATGGTAACGATCAGGCTGGAACGAGAGGCCGGAGAACTCTGGCTAATATCCGCCTATATGCCGCACGACAACGAGGTGGAACAACCTCTAATGCTGCTAAGGGCCGCTCTAGCGGAAGCCTAACGAAGGAAATCTGGCCTGATCTTGGGGTCCGATTCAAATTCAGGGCACTCAGTTTGGGGAAGCTTGGATATAAACTCGCGAGTTGAGTAACTTGTTGAGTATATCCTTAATAAATAAATAAATAAAACTTATATGGGCATTTCTCAGAAACTTCGAATTTTTTTATGAGAAATTCTTTTTTTTTCCAAATCGTGAACACGTGTCTGAAATGTTTGGTATACGTTCCTTCAGCTGCTGGAATACAAAATGCAATGTGGTGCAACGTTTTAAAGCAAAGCACCAAACGCTATTAACATTTTTTGTGCTTTTTTTTTTTGCAAGTGGGAAGTGAGCGTAATTTTAGTCCAATTTCGAAAATTTTCGACATATAACTTTTCTGAGCTAATATCAATAATTGTACTGAGTTTGGTTCAAATTGATTAATCGATTACAGAGATACACACTCAGCGAACCAAATAAAAACTGGGCGGGATTTTTAGTAAGTTCCGGCTATTCTTACATATCTAATTTAATGTCTATTATTTTTTTATGAAAGTATACTTACGATGTTTCATTTCACTGTTCAGACCGGTAAGTCTTTCATCGTT
>NW_023481542.1:0-1958 GCF_013731165.1 Rhagoletis pomonella | reverse complement strand
TATACTACATTTTCATTTCTCTAATAAGCATAAGAATTCAAAAATTACCTGGCTTTCAAAACTTCCATCACATTTAATAAATCAATGGCAATTTAAAAAGAATTTAAAAATAGCCAAACAAAAAATTCTATGCTATACATATGTATATAGTTAATTTCTCTGATAAGCCCCAAGGTGTGGTGTGATTTTTAAAAGACTAATATATTAGCATATTCATCTTTTTTATTAATATAAGAATAACCTTGATCTTGATTTCATCATCATTGTTTGTCTAATAAGTATATTAATGCCAAGTGGACGATAACGAGCCCACATAAATATATAAAAAAATGCTTAAATGCTAAAAAAATGCTTGACTTACTGAAAAAGTTGTTAAGTCCACTTTTTATGAAAACTCATATTTCTAGTTTCATCGAAATAATGCATGCAAGAGATATTAGATATTTACTCGACTTTTTTGCACATTGAGAAAATCTATGAAAATTAAGAACTTATGTGAATTAATAAACAGTTATTTATTGTATGAAAAATTATGACTTGTAAAATGAAAATTTGGAACTTATATGAGTTAATAAAATTAGTACTTATATGAAAATTAATGAAACTTGTATAAGTTGATAAATTTAATACAAACTGTATTTTATATGGGGTTTTGTATAATTATTAGTTGTATGAAAAATTGTATCAGAGTCGAAAATGTATGGGGAAAATAGATGAAATTTCTAGATATGAGAATTCACCAAAAATAGTACATGTAAGAAACATTAGATATTTACTCGGCTTTTATATAATTTATATTGAAAGTGATCACTTATAAAAATAATAAACTATATATACTATTCTATTAATCAGCTAACTGCTTAACAAGGCTGTTCTATTAAACAGATAACTGCTAACCAGTGCTATTCTATTAAACAGCTAACTGCTAAACAGGGCTATTCTATTAAACAGCTAACTGCTAAACAGGGCTGTTCTATTAAACAGATAACGGTTAAACTAGATGCTACAATCAAACTCAATATGAAAAGTGATGAAATTAAAGGATTTCTAGAAAGGAATTTTAAATATATATTAGATTATCATAGAAACATTATACAAAATGGATGTATATTAACGGAACAGATGGAAAATGGGTCTTGGATAAAATCTATATATGGAAAACATTTTACGATCTGTCCTTGGAGTAATAATGATACTGAATCAGGACCTGATACATGTAATTGTTTTTTCATAGAAAGACAACATAAAAATGTTGTGAACTTAATAAATTTATATAATAACTATTATAATGAAGAAACCAAGGAAAATATTGATTTAAAAAATCTCATATGTGAGATTAATAAATTCTATAAAAAAATTTCGAAATAAAACAATAAAACACATATGTATGTATATACTATCATTATAAAATTAAACGTATTTGATATTTATTCATTAAAAATGTTAGCAGCGGAATTGGGAAAATTATTAAATATTTATAGTTGTATATTGAAAAAGAACATGTTCATCTTTTCAATTTGGGAAAATTATAAAATATATATAGTTGTTGTATTGAAAAAGAGCATGTTAAACCTTTCGTAGCCATAATCAACAAAAAATTATCTATTATAACATACTATACAGTGGAGCATATGTATATGTACGTACGTATATACATATATAGGCAAATTCTTATCGACGAGTGGAGCATATTTGTATGTTTAAAGGAGCATTCTTATATACGGGTGGAGCACACTTTATGCTCATATAAACATTTGTTTTGTGTATCGCCAGGTTGCATTCGAGAAAATTTTAAGTAACGGTGAAATTAAAATTGTTACTGGAGATGATATCACACTACGCTCAGATGTCACATTCATTGATATTAAAAGTTATAAACATTATATGGATTTGGAAATTTCATAACTTTTGATACTATAATATGGATTTGCCGTATTCATATGACATATAAAAAGAAT
>NW_023481541.1:0-1958 GCF_013731165.1 Rhagoletis pomonella | reverse complement strand
ACTTTGAAATTGTATTCTGGCGAGTCGCTTGGTAAAACTTGGTAAAAAAGCACTTTTGCCAACGCTTGGCTTACCAAATTTACGCCAATTGATAAAATTTTGCGATTTAAATTCATTTTAAATAATGTAAGTAACAATTCGTGTTGAATCGAAAATCGCCTCGTCTGAATAGGGATGGCAACTTTTTCACTTTCAACTTCTCATTCAACTTTTGTTGCCTGTAAAATCGCCTCCTGCGATTGCCCTATTAAGGCTTCCCCACGTCCGGAGACATATAGTGACGTTAAGTGCACCATACACCACTCTAAAAATTAAATTAAAAAATTAAGTTAAATAAAGAGGCTCTCAAGCCACCATTTCGGTTCTTTACTTTCGAAACCAGATAATTTTCGTGGACCCCCACTTACAACTCGTGGACCCCCATATTTTTTCACGCCAACGTAGACCCGGACCACTTTGTGAATCACTGATATATACCTTACTATAAGAGCCTAGCATCGAAATATTCATACCAAATTTCAAATTCATGTGTTTGATTCTGAAGTTATGGCTGACTAAAATGTCACTCCTATAGGATGTGCCACGCCACAAAAAAACTCGAAGTTTGTGAGAATTGCCCATGTGCATGTAGAAATGTAAAAGTAAAATATTATTCCAATTAAATTTCAAGATGTGAATCAAAATTAATTACACAGTGGCTGAAAGCAAGACCGATTTCAATTCATTAGATCGGTAGACTTAAAAATTTATTGAGGATCGGAAAGGAATACTTTGAACGGAATCGTTTCGTGACTAAAATATATGTATATGAAGAAAGCTGTATAACCCAGTAAAATTATCGTTTTCTTAAAAAAAATTGTAACTGCGATTTTGATGCAGTTTACTTCTATTTGACACGTAGATACTTTTTTGCGATTTGCAAGCTTATTTTGCATTTTACGTAAAAAATGGTTAAATATAAATTTATAGAGAATTTAATTTCCCGCACTTGTTATATAGAAGGGTTTACAAAAAACATTTTTTATTGAAAATATTTATCGAGAACTGCGAAAAAAATTTTCATTGTCACAGTTTTCCCATTTTTCAACAATTTATGTTGAAAATATGCAGCATATTGAAATTCCAAAGTTGTAGAGAATTTCATTCTTCACAATTTGTATTCGAACAATGCTTAGATCACGACCGGGAACGTGCCAAACTTAGCGATGTAAGAGAAGCGGCGTAAATTAATTTCAACATAACGTCAACCGGTACAGTGCGATGGTCAAAATTTTGTGAGACTGATTACAAAGATTAATGGCCTTCTTCATAAAATCTAAAATTGACATTTTCATACAAATTTTCGATTTATAAAGCAATTAAGGTCTTTTTTTATGAATTTGGGGGTAAGATTTTAAAATGATCACATAGACTTCCCCATAAAAAATGTGTGGCCTTTTGAAAAAAATCAACGTGGCGTCTCAAATATGGCGTCTAAACTAACCGTAAATAAGATTTAGCTTTACAACATTCGCGCCACCGGAGAACCCCACACTAAAAAAGAAAAAGTAACAGCAGGTTCTTATGTTATTGAGGTTTCTGATAACGAACCTAGATCATGATATAAAAAATTCATAATGGCGGCCAAATTAAAGTCGATCCGATTCGTTTGAAACGTTTTCCTCTGGGCTTCTTGTGGACTCTGATTACGAATCTGTGTTCAGCTTGGAAATATTCAAAATAGCCTACCCCATATGGCGGTAAAAAAATTAAATCCCTTAGATTCGCTTAAAACTTTTCAAACAATTGTTCTTAAGAACTTCGACTATGAATTTAAAATCAGTAGTGCGATTCGCTAACTTTTAACAATGCGAATTGTCGAGTTGTCAGCTAACAATTTTATTGTTGTTTGCAGTAACGATTCAATAACTGTTGTCACCTTACCTTTTGTTTACAAAAGCCGATCTACCTAATGTCCC
>NW_023481540.1:0-1958 GCF_013731165.1 Rhagoletis pomonella | reverse complement strand
AAAAATACGACTTAAATCTTAAGCCGCTAATTGACCAGTTTGAGCAGCTAAACTAAATCAACAAACTTCTAAATATCTGGGAGCGTTTGTACAATATATATAATATCAAAACATACAAGAGCAGGCAAGCAGGAATAGCATAACAACAGCAGCATCAAAGACAACAACTACAACGTTCCCACGACAGTCGGGTCTACGTAACCGGAACGACCCAGATTTATATCTGGCCAAGGACTGTCACTCCAGCAACACTCCCCAAAACTCTATGGGGAACTTGTATGCTGCTACAACAACAACAACAACTACAACAAATAAATTTGCGTAACAACGGCAGTGAGCAGATATCAATGGATCTAGCAAACAACAGTCCATTTTGAAAGATAAGCTACTTAGTTTTTATTATTATTATTAATATAAGTTCTTTAATATTAGATACAATTCTATAGTTTTCTTATTTGTAAATTACTCATTCCCTTAAAATGATTCATTCACCTCAGAATATAAGCATGCCTATACACACACAAGATTTAGATAGTTCATTGATCGATTTACAAAATGACACATTTCAAGAACAAATTAGAAATCCATATGTAGAGCAACATATTACTGAAGTTTGTGCAACTTCAGTAAAACTTCCACAATTTTGGACTAATTGCCCAGATGCATGGTTTATACATGCAGAAATGCAATTTAGTACAAAAAATATAACACAAGAAAATACTAAGTATGAACATATTATTACGGCACTTCCACAAGAAGTCATTGTAACGATTTTGGATTTCATTCAAAATCCGCCACAAAATAACAGATTCACTGAGTTAAATAAAGTCTTAATCGAAAGACATTCTTTAAGTGAGAATTCAAAATTGGATAAAATTTTGTCAGATTCTGAAATGGGGGATCGTAAACCTTCAGAATTTTGTCGGTCACTTATGCTACTTTCCGGTTCTCATTTCAGCCAAAATATTCTCACAAAACTTTGGCTTAGGAAACTTCCCAAAAATTTAAGTGCGATTTTAGCTAGTTCAAACTCAAATGATATAAATGAACTGACTAAATTAGCGGATAACATTTGGGAAGTAATTAACAAAAATGAAATCTCTTCAATTAATAATATTTCAAATTCTAAAGAGCAAAATTTGATTATTGTCAATTTAGTAAAAACAACTTCTATCATGTGCGAAAATTTTCAAAAGCTTTCTTTGAAATTATCTGAAATTTAACATCATTTGAGTCAAAATCGGAGTAGATCACGATCATTTCAAAGAAAAAGTTTTGGGAATTCATTTAGGCGTAGATCAAGATCTAGAGACAATCCAAATTGGATGTGCAAATATCATTATAAATTTGGTGATAAAGCAAAAAAATGTGAACAACCTAGTTCATATTCTAAGAATAAGGATTCAACAAACTAAATTCGTCCGTTGTTACAGCGACAAACAACGGAAATTTAGATATTTCAACGCGTCGCTTATTTGTTTTTGATAAGGAGAATAGACAAAATTTCTTAATTGATAGTGGAGCAGAAATTTCGGTACTTCCGGTATCAAAATTTCCCCATACAAAAAAATCTTCTGACATCATTCTTACTGCAGCTAATGGTTCGACGATTTCGACTTTTGGAAAAAGGCTTTTGAATGTTAATTTAGGTTTAAGACGTGAATTTCCTTTCTCATTTTTAATAGCTGACATAGCAAAGCCAATCATTGGTGCTGATTTTCTTTGTAAATATGGTATTCTAATTGATATCAAGCACAAACGTTTAGTTGATCCATTGACTAATCTTTCTGTGGATACGATTTCGAATTTTTGTAATATTTCACTTCCAAAATTATTTTTAGTCGATAATTAATATACAAAGTTATTAAAACAATTTTCTTCCCTTATTGAGGAACCAGATTATATGAAGCCAGTTAAACATTCGACGGTACATCGGCTTGTAACAGAAGGAAGTCTTC
>NW_023481539.1:0-1959 GCF_013731165.1 Rhagoletis pomonella | reverse complement strand
AAAGACTTAGTTTTGTGGAAAATATGTTCAAAAAACATGAAAAAAAATTCCAACATTTTGCTTCATAAGCACTACACAAATTTTCTAAATCAATTTTTTTTTTTAATTTTAATCGTTGCACAGGTCTCTAGCAATAATTTGGTTTTAACAGATTGAAAAAACATCAATTAGTCGGCGAGTTATAGCCAAAAAACCATATAAACAATATGCTGAAAATCGGCATTTAACTGCAAAGTTCGAAGGTCGATAAAAAAAATTCCAACTAACATAAACAAACGCCGCGATACGGGGAATTAATTTATGCTGAAGTAAATAAAAAATCACTATGCAGGTATAGTTAATATGGTTTTGTTATTATCTTGTCACACTGCTATTGACGATGCAGACCAGTGTTGCCAAACATTGGCTTTTCTTACCAAAACTGGTAGGTTTTTCCATTTGCTAGGTTGGTAGGATAGTTATTAGCGAAAAATATAAAATATGTATCTCCAAACATTTTAGCAACCTTGCCTACACGAATATATCGCCGGTGGAGTTCTCTATTGTCCACCTGACAGAGACTTCATTGTAGGACTTGAGGAATATCACCAAAACTAACCTATTGGTCTTTTAATATGGTAGTAAGACCCGTTGTCACACATGCGGCACTGGCCTGGTGACAAAAGGCTACGCAAATAACGGCGCTTTCCACCTTTAGCAAGCTGCACCGACTGGTCCGCGTGGCCAATACAGGAGCTAAGGGGCACCTGTCCAACGGATCCCCTTGGTGTCAATACAGGTAGAACGATGTCCTACTCCTTATCTGTTGATAAATGACAGAAGACGCCTTTTGAGGCACTCATCCCGATAAACTTGATCATTCATTGCCCCGGATGGGAAAAAAGGGCTGCTCTTACGGCCGCAGGAACAAATACCTTGCCAAACCATGTGGTTTTTGGAAATTTGGACTTCATTTTCAGCTTACAACTTTCAGGAGCATCTTGACGACTTGCAGCAGTATTAAAATCTTGACCTGCAATATATTTTGAATTTATATAGCAGTCGGTTGCGCAGTCCATAACAATGCAGTTGTATTTTTTAATTTAGAATTCATACAACTTCCGAATGCGGGATTTCGCTGTAACATTCTACTTTGCGCCTCGGCCTGGTGCTGTTTGAGCTGTAGAACATCTCAATGAAGCTTTACCCTTTGTTCGAAAAACTGCGATCTCCGTACGGATTTTGCAACATAACGCGACAAAATCTTCGGATCTCGCGAAAACGCACTGAGGACCTTCCGAGCATTGTTTTTATCACTTTGACCATGCTAACCCCCGCTCCCTGGTTTTCTCGTAACTGTCAGGCCTTATTTGTACCGACTAAAACCCTACAAACTGTCCAATAGTGCACTCTTTAATTTTTTAGCAATTTTACGTGTACTTAAGGCCGGATCATTTATAAACTCGTGCAAAATGGTTTGTCTCGTTTCTAGCTCGGTTGCCATTTTTAACTCAACTAGGAATCAAATTCAAACGAAATTTCTTCTACCTTCAACTAAGGTCATGGTCAACTTATGGTATTTGAATTTCAAAATATTAAATTCGTTTTGGGTAAGTTATAAGTTTCCCAAAGTGTCGCAGGTTTTGTGTGTTCACCCGTTATGGGCGGCAAAATGCTCCCCACGTGATCACTCACGATTCACGCCAAAAAGCCAAATCAGGACGGGCTGTTCCATTGCAACACGCACGCTCGCAAAAGCACTATGTTCCTTCTTAGCAGAACGTATTTAGCATTTTCGACAACCGACCACCTAACCAAATGTCTACAAGAAAAAAAAAAATATTAAAAATCAACACGATTCTTTAGCAACTTAAAACTTGCACATCATTACCCTGGAGTTTAACAGGCTACCAAACTGCATACTCAAAAAAATTCTAAAAAATCTGAATAAAAACTTGAAAATCTAGCTGAAACTTTGCA
>NW_023481538.1:0-1959 GCF_013731165.1 Rhagoletis pomonella | reverse complement strand
CAATAATAAAAGGTTAATTATGAGATAAGTATTGACAGCCGCGGTTTGACACTCTTTTACAAAACAAAAGGTTGCACTTACGAAGGACAGAGAAAGAGGAAGACTGAAATCCCTTGGTGCGAAAATGGTAGTAGAAAAGTACGCAAAGTCAACAATAGTAGTGAATTTCCTTTTGCGAATTCGAATGAATTTGTTATTATTTATACGTGAATTTTGTAAATTATTTCATTGGTTAATTGTGCTTTATTTGAATATAAAAATAAACATATTGCACAAAAAACGTATACTTCTATTTCACACGTACATAAGCTACTATTTTTCTTAATTTGCAAAGAAGCAACACGGTGCCACGGCTAAGGGAGCGGTGCGAGAGAGACAACTGTCAGTTTATCGAACCTTTAATTATTGAGTTATGTGTGCGCTCACCACTGTCGTATACTATGCGATTCTGCAGTCACAATAGTGCTTCAGTACAAAATACCTTTAGTGTTGCTTAACATTGGTAAATTAAAAACAAAAATAAAATTACAAATTTCTTTATTTCAGAGGTGTTATGATCATTAAGATTACCTAATAACCACTCAGGGGACCTCTGACTTTTCAAATGACACCTCATTAGTGGAACTGCTTACATAGGAAAATAGAAAAAGGGAGACTAACAAAAAAACACCTTAGAGAAATAATATATATGTGACCTGGTCTACGGAAAGGGGGCTTAGGTGTCAAAAAATCAATTTTCACTTTTTGGTTGATTCGGATGGAAGATGAGATGCTTTTTCACGTGGTGAAAAGCAGAAAATCCTAACTTGCTTAGAAGTGTACTAAAAATGTAGAGAAAGAAGAGTAAAAATACGACAAAATATAATTTATTGGTAATGAACAAAATACATTGAATTATAAGCTATAAAGACATGATTATACACTAGAAAAACGTATTATGGGCCAAAAATAATAATGTGTGGATGTGTACTCGGTTTATTTGCCAGTCCGTGTTGGCGCACTGTTACATCCTGTGCGTGAAAATGACGTACTAAATTTTCGTAACGCTTCGTCGTACAGGCATGTACAAAAAGGAAAAACGAACGACAAACAGGTACTCTGTAGAAGGTAAATTGAATTCTATGCCTTATAACTTCTGTATCCTGTCTCTGTCCATATTTCTTCCGCCCAGCAAGCTTTGCGTATATACTTTCTAGCTTTTCTTTACTCATAATTCCAGCTTCGATGTGACTTAGTATCACTAAATCAATTTCATTTTTCGACATCACTGAACAATTGTTCCGCGTACTCTCGATCATTTCCCGTGGTATCAGTGTATGGCATTCATTATTACAACAATCTTTTGACAGAAATTTTGTTACCAGCTCCTCCTCCTTTACATCAACAACATACAGGTCCATCTTAACAAAAGTTTGTTCGGTATCATCTTCTGCCTGAGATACACATACTTCGTCTTCATCACCATCGCTCTCTTCATAGTTTTCATCATCGTTTTCATCATCCTTTTCATGGAAATATTGTCCGTATACGGCACTGAACTCCTCATCAACACTCATGTTTCATTTCATGCGAAATGCGAAGACGATAATCAACAGAAACAGTAAACGTCACTTCTTCAGTGTTACTTTTTTAAATGTTCCACACTAGCAACTTACACGATGAACTATAATAATATTCCGACCAACAACAACACTTCTGGACCAACAACAACACTTACTGGACCAACAACAACACTTACTGGACGTCCGGCGCGGAGAACAATTAACGAGAAAATGAGAAACTGACGAAACGAGTTGCTTACTTTTAACAACTTTTTCACAGAAAACTAGTTTTCGCACGTAAGCTCCCTTTTCGTAGATCAGGTCACATATGATGATGATGATTAGTGGTACTATTTGCAAATAAGCGCAAAACGCTGCCATTCTTAGGTTAATTTTCCTTTTCGATGGTCATCTTATT
>NW_023481537.1:0-1959 GCF_013731165.1 Rhagoletis pomonella | reverse complement strand
TTAGGAATAAAAGAGTACTCCTTTTGGCTTGATTTCGGAGCAATAGGGGAGATTTGTTGGTTCTGACCTCTTTTATAACTCGTTTAAGAGTCAAATCGAAGATCTCCTAAGTGAGCAACAAAAGAATACTGCCAGAGCCATGATTTTTGAGCAATAAACGATTTTTGTCGATTTTATACTCCTTTATTACTCATTTAGGAGCCAAACGGGAGATCTCCCAAGTGAGCAATAAAAAAATACCCCCTGAGGCATGATTACTGAGCGATAACTGAAATTTGTCGGTTCTGTACTTCGTTATTGCTCGCTTAGGAGCAAAAAGCGATGTCTCCTAAGAGACTAATCCAGGAATATTCCTTTTGATTGACAGGGGAGCTATAAGCACCTCGTTCAAAAGAAATTGTGTATTATTGAAAAAATATATCATAAGGAAAACTACAGAAAATATTTCGTATAAAAACAATATAAGGAGGGTGCAATAATTAAAGGTCGATAGCACTCATTTAAGTGAAGTTCCGTCGGTATGTATTGCAACTGTTGTTTAAATTTATTAAATACTAGCTTATACCCGCGGGTTTCACCCCGCGCTTTTATAAAAAAATAAGAAAAATAATTTAATGATGTGAGATTTTATTTCTGTGCCCATTAGGTTGTAGCTCGTTATTTTTCAATCCCTCTAAGTTTACCTTAAAATGTTTCCAGGTATACGACGCGTGAACGTGTAACCTTCTTGGAGGTGCCACGGCGAGTTCTAATATTTCCAACTCAAATTTAGAAACCTGGCCTTGATAAAATACCACTTCTCATTACTGTAGCAAATGCCTCAAGAGAGCTTTAGATTATAAGGCCGAAACCGGCTCTCCCTTTTCCATTTAATGAAATTTATTCTGTCAGTACGGCAGTTATAAATAAATCTCCATAACAAATTTAAAATACTTCGAGAGATTTTCTATCCTTCCAGAGATATGTATTAAGAAGTTTTTGGTATGTATGGGAGGCGACATGCCTCCTTTTTTAATAACTCACATTTTTTTCATGAGCAATTGATACATTTTGTATACACAACTCCATACCAAGTTCCAGTATTCTTCCACAAACACTTCCAGGGATAGAAAAAGTAAATTTGTACTGGAAGTACCACACGCCTTTTTCTTATAACCCTAATCTTCTTCCATGAATTTAGAATTGATTTTACATACCCCAGTACCAAGTCCGAGTACTCTACCATGAACACCTCTAGAGATAAGCAGTATAAAACAGTAAATTTGTACGGCAGGAACCATGTCTCCTTTTCGAATAACGCAAATTCTTCTCCAAGAGTGTGGAATTAATTTTGTATACACATCTCGGTGCCAAGTTCCAGTCCTCTGCAATAAACACCTCCAGAGATATGCAGCATAGAAAAATCAATTTTCATGGGAGTTGCCACACCACCTTTTCCAATAACTCTCATTTTTCTCCATGGGTATGGTATTAGTTTCACATCCATACCAAGCTTACATGCTTTACCCCAAACATTTGAAGAGATATGCAATATGAAACTTTCAGTCAGTATGGGAGGTACTACGCCTCTTTTCCAAAAACGTCCATTTTTCTCCGTGAATATGAACATGATTTCACACAGTGTTGGCAAACTGTTAATCTGATTAACGATTAAAAGTTAACGATTAAAATGTTAATCGCGTTTGACGATTAAAATTAATAAGTCGTAATCAACTGTACGATTAATGATAACATTTTTTTAATCATTAATCGGTGGCTGCGATTACGTTAAAATAATTTAAAACATTAATCGTTAATCCAATTAAAAATAAAATCTGATTAATTTGTCTAGTTTGTCCGAGTCTGAAACCAAACACCAGTTATAGTAATTATTTTGTGTTTTACGCCTATAAAAAGCACATAATATAAAAAAAGCAATCGTACGATGCTCCCAAGTTCTACTGGGATGGTATGAATCTG
>NW_023481536.1:0-1959 GCF_013731165.1 Rhagoletis pomonella | reverse complement strand
GTTGCTTAAAGCGAAGGTGAGGGGTTGGTGATCGGTTAATATTTTTATTTCCTTTGCACCGTAAAGGTAGGTCCTAAGCTTTTCGAGTGCCCATATAATAGCGAGCATCTCCTTCTCAATAGTTGAATAATTTTCCTCGCTTTTGTTAAGCGATCTGGAGACGTAAGTAATTGGCTTATCTTTGCCAATTTCGCCCTGAGAGAGGACAGCTCCAATAGCTACATTGGAAGCATCTGTTGTCAGGATGAAGGCTTTGGAGAAGTCCGGAAATGTAAGGATCTCCGAAGACATAAGTAACTCTTTTAAGTCATTAAAAGATTTGATGGCTTCTTTGTTTGGTGAAATGCTAACCCTTTTAGATTGATTTGCTTTGGTTTGGGAGTGAATACCTCTTTTTAGGTTTGTGAGAGGCTTAGCAACTTTCGCAAAATCGCTTATAAATCTTCTGTAATTGGAAGCTAGTCCTAAGAAGCTTTTTAGTTCCTTCAAGTTTTTGGGTGGCAATATCCTTTTTATAGAGGAAATTTTTTCAGGGTCGGGTAGGATTCCATCCTGTGTGACAACGTGCCCCAAAAATTCTACATATGTCCTGAGGAATTTCGATTTTTCGCAGTTGAATTTTAGTCCTGATTTTTGAAGTAATTCAAACACAAGTTCTAAATCCTTTAAATGTTCTTCCTTATCTTTGCCTACGATGATAATATCATCAATGTAGACGTAACAACTTTTACCAATTAAGGGTTTCAGAACATCATTAATCATCCTTTGGAAATGGATGGCGCGTTTCTAAGTCCGAACGGTAACCTGGTAAACTCATATTTACCATTGGCAGTTGAAAACGCTGTTTTCTTTATATCCTTTCCCTTCATTTTGATCTGGTGAAATCCAGATGTTAAATCGAGTGTGGTGAAGTACTTGGATTTGCCTAAACTTGCTAATGTGTTATTTATATCCGGTGTGGGATATGTGTCAGGAATAGTTACCGCATTTAAGCGTTTAAAATCTATAACTATCCTGTACCTTTTTTCCCCAGATGGGCCTGGCTTCTTCGGCACTACCCATAAGGGATAGTTGTAAGGACTTTTTGAAGGCCTAATTATGCCGTCTCTTAGCCACTCTTGTATCTGTTTATCTACTTCTTCCCTAAGATTTGCTGCGTAGGGGTATGATTTTGTGTAAACGGGTTCCTCCGTTGTTGTTTTAATTTCTGCGCGGACACTTGTGTCAATAGTGCCGCTGTCCGAAACAGGACCAAAAATTTATGCTTATTTCCGCTTAATATTTTCTATATCATTAGTAGCAGTGGTTAGGGTATTTACTTGCCTAACTGTTTTTTCTTGTAATTTAATTTCGGTATCATTTAGTCGTAGCGTATTATTCTTCCTATCAAGTATAGCTCCCAAATGTTTCAAGGTGTCGTCCCCTATTATACCGTCGAAGGATTTAAGGTTGGGCAATATGAAAAAGTAGAGTTTAGTCATGATGCCCAAATTTTTGAAAAATTGACCAGTTACTTTGTGAGTTATCAGTACCTGTCCGGCTGCAGATTGCACAGTAAATGGTTTATCTAACTTCCTGGAGCCTAAAGCAATTTTATCAGAAATGAAATTTTTGTTAGCTCCAGTATCAATTAGGAATCTTAGAATTCAATTATTTTTTATGTGATAATTTATGTAAGGAAGGCTTGATTGGCTCCTATCATAAAATTTATTTCCTCCCCATTCTCCTGTTCATCAATCTCTTCATTTTCTGACTCAATATTATATAGTCTTGGTTGTTTCCTTGGTATATTTGAGGTATTCTGCGACCTGGTAGCGGGTGCACTGTTTGGCCTGTTTATATAATTAACCTTTTGAGAATGCAATGATGGGTCGACCTCCATTGGGACAGGGGGTTTGGGCTGTGTTGGCCGTGGGGGTGGTCCTTGTGGTTGAGTTTGCCTAGCGTTATTTTGGTTTT
>NW_023481535.1:0-1959 GCF_013731165.1 Rhagoletis pomonella | reverse complement strand
AATTTTATAAAAAGGTAAAATAACTCATAATCATCGTAGACATATGTTTATAAAAACCGAAATAGTATTCAGAACTTGTTGAAACTTTACACCTAAAAGGACTAAGCCATGCTTATTTCAAAAATGAAATCGATTTTTCGGTACCGGGTACCCATTAAAAAAAAAAGATTTTTTTTTTACATTACTATATGAAAGACAAATGAGGCATAATCAATGCTGATTGTGGTGTTTACGAAAACCGGAAGGAGTCGTCAGAATTTATTGAAACTTTACATCTGAAGTGTCTATATTACTCTAATTTTAAGAAAGTAATCGGTTTTTTTGTAACGGGTACCCATTAAAAAAACACCGAGTTTTTGCACATGATTATTTAAAAATGAAATATGGCATATCATTGTTGCTAAGTGTTCAGAAAAATAGTCTTAATAGTCAAAATTCGTCTAAACTTTACTTCCTAAGTGAATACATTATGGTAATTTGAAAAATTAAGTCGGTTTTCCTTACATGTTAACCTTTAGAAAAAAAAATTCTTTTGATTTCATTTAAAATAAAGCATAGTCACTGTTAAGTAAGTAAGTAATAATAACTGTTATATGGTAATAACATATAATATGTTAATAAAAACCGAACTAGTTGTTATAATCACTCAGTTTCAGTGTCCTCAGAAGAGGAGGAAGTGATCACTGATTCAAATGATTCCATGCTTTTGTCTGCTTCGTCACTTTCAACAATGTATTTATTAAAGCTGAGATCAGAACCCTTTAAATATTTGTTTCTCTGTTTTATATTTCTTTTAAATGCAACTAATGGATCTGACGATAATATCAAACGAGTCATTAAATCCGTATTGCTTTGTACTCTTCCAGTTTTTCGAGAATGATTAAGCCGATATTTTCTTATGTTTTTGTGTGAACATTCTAAGGCTTCTTCTGATAATGAACCTGATAAAATAGGTGGAAATACAGATTAAGAAAATAAATGAAAACATAGCTTTAAAATCATTACCTATTGGTAAATCAAAGTATTTAATTACATCACATCCATGTACTAAAACTTTATGCACTGAACTTGGCATGTTATACCAACCATAATTTCTAAGGTATAACTCTCTTGTTTCGTTCAACAAAACACTAAACTCTTGGGTTTTTATTTGTTTTCCACAAGAGAGGACTCTTAGCACCAGAGAAAAATTCATGAAATTTTAAACTCGCGTTGAGCAACATTTTCCACTATTAGTAAAACGTTGAAATTTTTGCACAGGTAATGTAATTAGTTAGGTGAACAAAATTATAAAAAGACTCAATCAAAAAAAAAAATATTTAAAAAAATTGGACCTCCCTGATGTGCATACATTTGTACTATCATTTTCGCAAGCTGTTTTTGTTTGCTGCTTAAGCAAAATAGTACTCTTTATGCAGATGAAGAGTAATAGGTATGTTATTTATTTTTATTTTCTTTTTGTTCGCCTTTCGTCTAATCATTGGGCGCTGTAAGGTGTCTCGATTGCATTTATTTCCTTACCCGAGTTTGTTAACATATTATTTGTAAACTGGTGTCATTGCTCTATATATATATATATATGTATATATATATATATGTAAATCTTCGTATACCTTTGTTTTTGGCTCCCATACCGTGATGCATATTTAAGTATTTTAATTAGCTAGATTAGATTAGATAATTTTTTTAATTTCAAAGCACCCTGTACCTCTTAATTTTTTTTTTTTGCACTTTTAGCTTTAATTCAACACCTTATTTTTGAAAAGCGAACCAAAAATTTAGATCTTAGGGCATTCAGAAAAAGTATTGTAAATATAGATCAGCTAAAATAATACCAAAAAAAGGCATTTAGTCACTTTTTCAAAATTGAAAATTTTCAAATATTGGAAAAAGTTGGAAGAGATTTCGATTATTTCTGTTAGTAGAAGGTCCAAACTACCATAACCAAAAAAAAAATTT
>NW_023481534.1:0-1959 GCF_013731165.1 Rhagoletis pomonella | reverse complement strand
CCTTATTCTAGTTTTGAGTTGCATGGGGTGAGTAGTGATAGAATTGACAGATTTGCATGTTTTTTTGTTATTGTTTATTTTCTTTGGGAACCCAGTAGTGAAGTAGTTAGTTATGTTAATTGCTAATTAATTAGTGGTAAGTGATTAATGCGAAAAATGAAAGTTGGTTCTAGAAGTTAATTTCATGCAATCTTTTTTCCCATTTTTTTGTGAGAATTCACTTTCCCTCTTTTTTATTTTTTTATTTATTTTTTGTTTGTTTTGCATTTGTATTTGCATCATATTTGCATTTTTTTTATTCTTCGTTCCATTTTTTATTTTTTGGCGCTTTCGCGCGAGATGTATTCTTGTATATATTTGTTACTTTTGCGTACTTATTTAGCAGACTGTGTATTTATGGTATTTGGCATCGGACTATAGGTATTATTTGTCTATGGAAGGCCCGCGTTGGTCCCTTTTAGTCATAAGCGTTTATAATTGCAAATGACCTACTCATGGCACGGGTGGCTTTACGCAAATAAGCAGAAGATTACCGTGGGGGAGTTAAACTATAGAGATAATATATATTTGAGAAAAAGATGTTTCTCTTCAAACTTCTGAACAAACTCTCATTTTATTTTCACAACTTGATGTTTAAAAGAACAGTATCATTTGTTAAAATTATAAATTACTTTCAATAATTAATTTTTGGAAGTCGAACTGATTAAGTGCTGTTTGAGGTTGTACTATCAGCTTTATCCAATGTAATGAAAGTGAAGCCCGCTCACCTGTCAACAGATATATTCACAGGCCGATCTCCAACCAAAATTGTATAAAATTTAGGAAAACGTTTCTTTATCTCAAATGGACCATCGTATGGTGGTGTAAATGAATAACGTACTTTGTCCACTCGAATAAAAACATGCGTCGCATCATTTAATCTACTATTAATGAACGGTTTTTTAATTGAGTGATGAGCTGTGTCTGCAGGACGGACGGATTTCATCAGTTCAATAAATTCCTTTACGAATTCATCTTGTGGCTTGAAAAGGCTATCAATAAACATCTCGCCGGGTAGTCTAAGTACAGTGCCGTAAACCATTTGCGAAGGACTGGATCCGATATCTTGCTTGAATGTTGATCTTAAGCCCAAAGGTACAATCGGTAAATGCTCAGTCCATTTAAGAGTATCAAAACACATTAGCGATGCTTTTAAAGTTCTATGCCAACGTTCAATAATGCCATTAGATTGAGGGTGGTAAGCGGTAGTCCGAAGGTGATCAATTCCGAGTATCCGTGAAAGTTCATTAAAAAGATTTGAATTGAACTGTCCTCCTTGATCGGTAGTTAAACGGATAGGCACTCCAAAACGTGAAATCCAAGCACTGATTAATGCTTGTGCGACAGTTTTTGCGTTAATATCTGTGATAGGAATTGCCTCAGGCCATCTATTATAGCGATCAACGATTGTAAGGCAAAATCGAAATCCATTTGATGGTGGAAGCGGACCAATAAGATCTATGTTAATATGCTCAAATCGCTGTGATGGCAAACAATGTTTACCAAAGGGCGATATTGAATGTCTACTAACCTTAGATCGTTGACATTGAATACAGTTTGTGACAAGCCTTGCAATATCTCTTTACATGTATGTATGGCCATACAAAACGTTGTCGAACAGTGTTGAAAGTTGATCTAGCACTTGTATCCGCAATTTTGTGAAATTTCAATATCACATTGTTCCTGAATGACTTTGGTACAAAAGGTCGAGCGTACTGTGTTGAAAAATCGCATACAATTTGTTTTGAGCAATCTGGAAGTTGAATGGATTTCAACTTTAGAGAGGTTGTGGAGGAGTTAAGATAATCTTGTAATTCTGGACAACTTCGTTGAGCATCCGCAATATGTTCAAAATTAATAACGTTATTGTTTGATTTTAAAGAGTCAATGCGAGATAAAGTATCTGCAGTTATATTTTTT
>NW_023481533.1:0-1959 GCF_013731165.1 Rhagoletis pomonella | reverse complement strand
GAACACGTACAGCAAGAAAAGGCGACGCAGCAAGGCCGTAGGTTACCCTTAGTAGTCGGTAATGCTCCACTGGTGAACCCGCATCCTCCCGCCAAACGATTCGTTGGAATTTAGTATCAGAATCTGATACCATAATGCCGCGAAACATTTTCTCTATGTCAGCTGAGAATGCGTGGGCCAATATGCAAACGCTCGTTAAGTGAGTAGCCACCAGAATCTTTGCAGGATCCATCAAATACGACTCGGCATTTCGTGGTTGAGCTGTCTGGTTTGAGAACTGCGTGATGAGCCAGATAAAAACACTCCGATGGATGGCAGTCAACTTCCTGCGGCGTAATACGGGCCATATGGCCAAGCGACAAATACTCACGCATAAAATTTATGTATTGACTCTTCAGAAAGGAGTCACGTTTGAAACGGCGTTCCATATATTGTAATCTGGTGACAGCTTGCGAAAGTTCTTTTTATTATTCAGTGAAGAATTGCCGGTGCCTTTTCCTTGAAGGGATATTTGACTACGTAGGTACCGTCAGTACGACGCGTGTGAGTACGAACAAAATGGGCCTCTGCTGGATCTGCCATCTTGATCTTTTCTGGTGTAGGTTTGACATCCTCGACTTCCATAAATGACCGAAACAGCGCATCAATGTTAACGGTAGCATGATGAGTTGCAGCAGTTAAGTTAGCTTCGCTTTCGGTAAAATGCGTTCCAGCTACCACCCAACCAAACACGCTATTCAGCAAAATCGGCATGTTAGGCCCGAACTGTTTTTGCTCGCCAGTGTAAATGCTCCACAACTGATCGGAGCCAATCAATACATCAATTGGTGCTGATTCAGCGAATGTAGGGTCAGCGAGTGGTAGTTTCACAATTGATCGCCACGATGATGAAGAAATATTCACGGTCTGAACAGGAATTTGCGATGTTAACTTGCTGAGAATATAAGCGTGTATATCTAGTGTCGAGTCGTTCAATTTGGAGCTTAAAGTGAAGTACACCCGACCTCGCGTTACTCCGGCATTGCAGGCTGATAGACCAGAAACTGATATACGACCGTTTGTACGTGATAGACCGACACGTTGTACAAAGGCTTCTGACACAAATGATATTGTTGATCCAGAGTCCAGCAATATTCGACAGCTTACCCGATTTCCCCATTTGTCATCGACTGCGGCCACCACCGTTGGGAGAAACGTGTGAGGCATAGCAGCATTAACGGAGGTTAAAGTGCTGACCGCTGCTTGCTTTAGTGTTGGCGTGTGCATACGCTGCGTAGTGACAGCAGGTACTTGCTCATTTTGATCCCAACTATTTTGTGCTGATGAAGGAAAAGAAGTAGAAGAGGGCGTGAGGGCAGACCGTTCATCATGCAGAAGTGTATGGTGGCGTGAGCTACATTTTTTACAGCTATGCTTCGATTGACAAGAGCGCACGGAATGCGTAGAGGCAAGGCAATTAAAACATAGCTTTTGTTTTTGTACAGCTGCCCGACGTGACGACAGTGATAACTGTTTGAATTGAGCGCATTGCCATAGCGTGTGATTGTCCGTGCAAACGACGCATTGTTTGTTCTTCCTGTCATCAACATTTGCCAACAAAGCGACGCGACGTGTGTGGGCTGAGCGGGGAGGTAAACACGCCTCAAATGTGTCACAGCGATGAGAAAGAAACTCGAGAAACTCGCTAAACCCTTTTTCGCTCTGGTTATCGCATTTGTCTGCCCACTTTTTCCGCGTTTCTTCGTCTAATTTATTAAGCAAGAGTTGAGTTAGCCATGGGTCGTTGGATGTGACATTCAACGCGTCCAGACCTCTGATGGCTTGATCTGCTCCATCAACTATTTGGCGAAGTACCGATGTGTTAGTTGAAGAGAGGGTGGGAAGAGCCAAAAACGATTGCACCAGTGACCTAATTATGAGCGGTTTGCGGTCGTACCTTTTGACTAAGCGGTCCCATGC
>NW_023481532.1:0-1959 GCF_013731165.1 Rhagoletis pomonella | reverse complement strand
TTATTTCATATCAATTATTTTGGGGTAGCAAATTTAAAATCGACGAATATACAAACAATAAACTAAATGTTTTATTTTTCTCAAATAAATTGCTAAAAATATTCTCTAAATCTAAATTATGTATTCAAATCGATGTGTACATTCAAACACATAGTTTTTCGAATACGGAATAAGGCGAAAAAGGATGATCAAGGATATGATGATATCAAGGATGATATGTATTCGAAACAATTAAAAATAAAAAAAAATATGAGAAATGATAAAAACTTATCTTGCCATTGGCACCAACTTTGGATAAAATAAACAACTGTATTCGTCTGATTGCCTTAGTTTAATTGTTAAGATTTCTACTGGGTGTGGGGCGCACACATGTGCTTTTTTTAAGAAGTTTTACTTCTATCACGTGTACGGTGTTGCACTCGTGCTATTAAACTAATGATTTTTTCTCAGGTAGTTTTGCTCAGTGGCAATTTATACATATGTATGTAGTAGTCGCCGCACATTGGGTGAACTAAATGCATTCATACATACATATTTATGTACAACTATAGGTAAATACCAGGTAGGTTAAGTGCGGGTGATAAACCCATGTAGCATAGTTAAATACTGTGTACATACCTGCAATTAAAATGGGGAAGAATGTTACAATTTCGGCATGTGACTGAAAAAAACTCTAAAATACACACAAATTGTGGTTTCCACGACATGTACGAAGTGATTAGCACAGCTGCATCCTTCAACTTGTCAACTCGCGGGAAATTTCCCGATTTTCAGGGAATTTCGGTTTAAGTTGCAGTCGGGGAATGGGCGATTTTTTTCGGGGAACTGGGTATGTTATTTTTATATCTTAAAGTAACCAAATTAGACGGATATGTTAATTTTTAACCATTTGACCCTTTTTGGAGCGACATTTTTTCAATTTGAATAGCAATATCTCCACAACAGGAGTCTTCCCAGATATAAGCTATATACCAGATGAAAGCTAAGGTTTTGCGCTAGACTTGTGGGTACTTAGAATAGAATCGACTGACCAGTTTTTGAGAGAGTGCCCGAAATCTCTATTTTCAGCAGCCCGATTTTTAGTTTTCAGGCGATAACGTTATGGCGTATTTATAGTTTATAAGCACAAAAGATAGCGTTAGATAGCCTGTTGGAAGACCCTTCTACTGATATCCACGTCAATGACATGGACTGAGTAGTGCGGCCTCAGTGGTAGTTTAAAAAATTGCCTTTTTCCGAATTTCAGGCAGCAGCCACGCCCACACAGGCATACGAATCAAAACATCCTGGAACAAAACCTTCTTAGTTTTTTGTGTACTTTAATTTCAGGAAGTTTGAAAAAAATTAAATGATGGTACGTACAGACGCCACACACATACCAAAGCGTCTCGTAGTGGAGACACGAACCAAAACACATTTGCCTCTATATCTTTCCAACTAGTAGCCGGAACTTAATATATAAGGTATCGTTGGAAAGGTATTGGCCTATAGAATAACACTAAATATATTGGGTGTTTCCACATACCCCCTTAAACCGGCAAAAGCAAAAAAAAAAACGTTTTTTGTTTCGCAACACTTTAGCCTAATTTTTAAGAATCCGGTTAATCGTTTACGAAGCTTGAATGTATTTTCTGGACACATTCTGCAAGACCTTTCCAACGATATATCAAACATGTCGATTGGACGTTTGGATAAAAACTTCCAAATCTCGTGTATATATAAGCGAGTCATTTCAGCATGCTACTGTTGCTGCTTTCGTCACTCGCGCGCACTGCCGTGCGCTGTGATACGATTATATGTACATACGTACGTACTTTGATATATATCAGCAAACTGTTAATCAAAATCAATATTAGCGAGCTTTTCTTTTTGCTGGGCTGTTATTCTTGTTGGGAAGAGTAGCTTTGATATACGCACGTACCTACATATAGATAATTGTTATTTTGTGCTTAGATACTT
>NW_023481531.1:200-1960 GCF_013731165.1 Rhagoletis pomonella | reverse complement strand
GGTTTTGCTTTAAATATTTAAATTAATATGAACCAAAAGTTAGTTTTCTATTGTGAGATAGTCGCTTTGTTTCTCTCATCTCGCCATTTCACATTCATAACAGATAAAATTATATCTGTGAATGCCGAAGTTGCAGGACTAGAGAGCAGAAACGAAATAATTTTAAGTAAATTTGGTAATTCATTCGTAGTATATTTAAAAAAAATTGCCATCTTTTATCTGTGTTTCTAGTATTAAACTCACAGTGACCTTTTTATTTTATTTTCCACTATGACCTTTTAATTTAAAGAATATTTCTTTTACATAATATTGTTATTTCAGTTTAAAGGTCATCCATTTTAACAAAAAAATTTTCTTGCAAATTATTGAAAGACATTTATATTTATAACTGAAGAAATATTGTATTTTTGCATACTATATTTTTTCCAACGGTATATAGTATGCAGACCCAAAATATAGTAAAATACTATATATTATAGTACGGGTGGCAACCTAGGTATATGATGTATTTTGAAACAAATTTCCGTCATCTCTTACCAAATTTATTTTCGAGACAACCGGTTTCGAAATATTGGCACCTTCAGTGCCCTCTTTCGTTCTGGCTCATTGTTGTTGGTTGCTTGTACTTATATTCCTTATCATCTACCTTCTGTTCTATGTCTAGTACGTGTTCTTAGTTTTATGGCGCTCAATAGATACATAAACGAATTGTTATCTCTGATTCTTGCCGGCAGGTAGAAGTCCGTAATTTTTGCTTTCATTGTTTTTATAGGTAGTGTTCTTCCTTCCATGTCCATCCTTAATGTTTTGTTGTTGCCGCCTGATACAGTATTCATTTACTCTTGACGATTTATCCTTACTAGTGTTCGCCCAGCGGTTGAAATTCAACCGATAAAATTAAGGATAGTTTATGTAAGTTGAATGAGCTAAAATAACATTAGTTGGAATGGGTTAAGTGGAGGGGAGTTTAGCTTAGTACTTGGCATAACATAACATAACCATAACATAAGAATAAATATCATAACATATGAAGCATAACACACCACAATATAACATCGCACACTCTTCAGTTTTTCCTTTTTATCCCTTTTTTCACCTCTATCTAAATCTTATTTATTTTGGTTCATTTTATGCCAAATGATGCTGCCTTTGATGCCACATCAAGTGATATCATGTCATGTGGTGAAATTGGGTGTGGTGAGCTGCGGTGTGGTGGAATTGGGTGTAGGAGTTACGGTGTGGTGAATTTAGGGGTGGTGGATTCAGGTGTGGTGAGTTAAGTTATGGTGAGAAAGTTGAGGTGAGGTGAATTAAGGTGTGGTGAATTTTAGTGTGGTGAGTTGAGGTGAGTTAACGTGTGGTGAGAAAGTTGAGGTGTAGTGAATTAAGGGTGGTGGATTTAGGTGTGGTGAATTTAGGTGCGGGGGTTAAGGTGTGGCGAGTTGAGGCGTGGTGAATTTAGGTGTGGGGAGCAAAAGTGGGGTGAATTAATGTGTGGTGAGCTCAGGTGGAGTAAGTTTTTAAGTTAAGATGAGTTAAAGTTAAGGGGTTATGGCTTTATCCTTATCTTCATCTTCATCTTCATCTTCATCTTCATCTTCATCTTCATCTTCATCTTCATCTTCATCTTCATCTTCATCTTCATCTTCATCTTCATCTTCATCTTCATCTTCATCTTCATCTTCATCTTCATCTTCATCTTCATCTTCATCTTCATCTTCATCTTCATCTTCATCTTCATCTTCATCTTCATCTTCATC
>NW_023481531.1:0-100 GCF_013731165.1 Rhagoletis pomonella | reverse complement strand
TCTTCATCTTCATCTTCATCTTCATCTTCATCTTCATCTTCGTCTTCGTCTTCATCTTTATCTTTATCTTTATCTTTATCTTTATCTTTATCTTTATCTT
>NW_023481530.1:0-1960 GCF_013731165.1 Rhagoletis pomonella | reverse complement strand
CATTCTTCCCCTTTCTCCGTCCTTCGTAAATGCAACCTTTTGTAAGGAAGTGTCAAACCGCAGCTGTCAATAATTATCTAACCTTGTATTATTGAATCATGCGTCTCAAGTATTTATTCACATTCGGCTGTAATGGCGAATTCTTTTCCAAACCCAAAGACACTGGCATTTGTATACCACACTCACGCATAATATGCAAGAATGATAGAATACAAGATTGCGCCGATCGAGCTGAGAGCAACTGGCCGTGACGTCAATAAATACCAGAATGAGAGAACAAGACGAACTCGACAAGAAAAAGAGGAAGCATCGGACAAAAGGCAGTATTGCCAAGTTTTGAATTTGAAAAAGCACCAAATTTTTATTGGTGTATTTTATAGACTTTATATGCATACATAATTTTACTGTAAGGATGCCGATTCAAATTAATAAAAATCAATGTTTCTTGCACGACGGTTGATTTCTTCTGGCATGATTGAAGGTGCTGCCACATATTTTGTTGTCGCTTATGATTGTCACTGTGTCATGATTTAGTTTAAATTTTTTGTAAATTTGCTTACCACACTTACGATTGCTATAAATTTTGATTCCATGTTTTTAAGATTTTCTAATTTGGTGTCTTCAATCTAAAAACAAAAGCACCAAAAACGGGCCAAGCACCAAACTCAAAAATGTTCGCGTTTTGAATACCCACTAAATTTGGTGCGAAAAGCATGAAGTTGGCAACAGGGAATGTAAACAAAAGTATTTTATGACGTCAGCGATTAGGTGGATGCTGTCAAATCGACGAAGAGAGGGTTAGCGGTCCGCGAATGGCGCGACCTTTATTTTCTGGATCGTGCATAATATGCAATACAACTTCGGCTATTTGTTGCTCCTCGCGGCGCTGTGCGCCTTTCATGCGTAAGTACCGCAAGAAATATTCATTATCGAAATAAGCATATTCACCTTCATGATTCAATAATACAAGGTTCGATAAACTGACAGTTGTCTCTCTCGCACCGCTCCCTTACAGGCTAACCTAATATTCGCGGCTTGCGTTTTGGTACGCATGCCGTCGAATTTGTTTTTTTGCGTCACCCGAAATTGACTTGCATGCGTTTGCATTTGATTTCATTGAGCGAAACGTCAAATCAAAATGTCACGCAGAACAAAAATTGGAAATTGAGTTAGCTTCATACGCACGCCGTTCAATTTCGGTTGATCTCATACAAGTTGCATGTGCATGAGAAATTTTTGACAATAAATTGGCGGCGTGCGTGAATATTAGGTTAGCCTGTTAGCAGTGGCACCGTGTTGCTTCTTTGCACATTTACATGGAAACAGTGTAGCTTTGTGTGAAATAAGAGTATGAGCGTTTGTGTAATATGTTTATTTGTATATGCATATGAAGCATATTTAACTGATGAAAACATAAACTGTTATTAAATTGAATGTTTACATTAATCTTAAGTCTTATTTTAATTTTGAGTCATTTTGCAGTTTTTATACAGCTAAATAGCACATAAATTACGTAATTCACGTAGATATATCAATATTACGTTCAACATTTCGTTTAAAATGCCAGATTTCCTGCAAATACATTAGAATTTACAAAAGGAATTTCACTACTAATTTTGTACTTTTTTACTACCATTTTCGCACCAAGAGATTTCATTGTTCCCCTTTCTCCGTCCTTCGTAAATGCAACCTTTTGTAAGGGAGTGTTAAACCGCAGCTGTCAATAATTATCTAACCTTGTATTATTGAATCATGATTCACCTTTAGTAATGCGGTCAGTCTGAATAGGCATTAAAAGAGAGTTAAAGCATTTAAAAAAGTATTTCGCTTCTACTCACCACACTTTCTATATCATCCACTATCTCCATTTTTTCTCCAACTTCTTGAGCCACCTCATAGCTGAAATACAATGCCGGCGAACTCACCACAGCGAAATTCGCGCTGTCAAAATTAGAACACC
>NW_023481529.1:0-1960 GCF_013731165.1 Rhagoletis pomonella | reverse complement strand
TATTGCGTAGCTATAACCACTTACAATTCAGCAAATAAAAGTCATAAGCCTATTCGGATTTGCTCTCTCCAAAAGCTCGTTCGCTCATACAGCCGTTTATATCTAATTTATGGTCACAAGCAAGAGAACGAGTAAGTGAAACAATTTTATATTCAACACACGTAAACCCATTAAATTTTGCCCATACCGCTTACAAGGACATCTCAGTCATGCTAAATTGAGACAGTCCAACGCTATAAGTGCATATATGTAGAAGTATCATTAGCTAAATTATAATAATCATAAGAGCAGTGTTATTATCCACAAATCAAATAGGATGAGAAATCAGTGATCAGTATACAGGAAGTAAGGCATATTTTTTAGAAGCGCTATTAGGAAGAAAAGGAGGCTAGGCAGATTTTTTGAATTCATACAAAGAGAAGAATAATTTAATTAAAGCGACACTTTAATACTTGTCTCTATGAATTCTAATTTTGCTTTTATTTACATTGCCTAAAAAAGTTCCCACCCGCATTGCCATCCATTACTAAGCCCTAACCTCGACCAAGTTTGATTGATTTCATTTCGAACAAACTGGCTAATTACTTGAGCAGATTAAATATCGCCGTTGGCTATTGCAAATTTGTTGGGTACTTACTAAGTACTTAACTTGCTCCTGGTCCTATTTGAATGTTGAGTGCCACATTGCAAGTTTGCAAACAAGCAGACAATGGGAAAATGGAAAATGTAAGAAGCAAAACTTTGCAAGTTATCTGCGGTAAGGACAAGTAAAATCAATCAGAAAAGTTGCAAGTACTTCGATAATATTTCATAGCTCAAATGCGTATTTAGATTGTTTTGGAGTATATATGTAGATATATGTATGTATGTACATTTATTTATACATTAGGGTTCGGCCTTTATTTCTAATTGTAGGCATTAAACGCCAAAATTTTATAGAAAATTGGTATTTTGTGAATGTTTTGCAGGACTCTTACTCAATTGTGTGCAGCAATGGCAAAAGAACTACGAAAGTTGGTATAGAAAGTATAAATAGGTACAAGTGGAGCCTACTAAATATTTCCATACTAACTTTGAAAAAATTTAAAAATTGTTTGCGATAAATTAAAAAAATGTATTTCTGTAACTGTAATGCTGAATAACTTCTTATACCGAGTGTGCGGTATGATGATACAATACGTATATAAGTATATTTTATTAACTTATTTATCAATCTGTACCAATCCTGATATAAGTAAGTACATAGACAAAAAAAAACAAAGCCTACAAAGTCCGATATAAACCGAGCTCAAACTTATTTACTGCGCTAAACTAAATTTATGGTAACGCATCCGATTGTCAGATGTTTCCCCACGGAAACTCAACCGCTAATGGATATGCATACATATACACATATACTAGAGTGCCAGTTACTGTCGAAATTCGACCGTTTTTCTAGTTTTTAAGAGCCTCGGAGAGTTTTTCTAACTTAACACGTAGCTAAACTTATAAGGTATAATGTAACTTACAGGAAAATCTTCCGCTTTGGAACTAAAATGTGAATGCAATTTTTTATATCCTTGGAGGTCGTTGGAGTACTTGCGATTGACCCGATATATTCTCTTGTGTTTTGAATGCCCGATAACGATTTGGGATAGCTAGTGATGCCTCCGATCGCAATGTGGCTCTGTATGCAACATCTTTGTTCTCTGCGGCGAGTTTACAGTCCTCGTTATACTAAATAATTATTTCTATGCGCTCGCTGAAAATCACTTTTTTCCTCTGTGGCCATATGTAAGAATCGTGTAGGGGGATTTCATTGCTCGCAGTTGGTCGGTGAATTGATTAGTGCTCTCCGAGGGCCGAAGTGGATCGTGAGTTGCAATTGCAGATCTTCAACATTTATCTGTTAGGTCGCGCTTTGTTTTGAATTGAGTCGATATTTGGTCCTCCAATAGTTCGTATATATAATACACTGAAA
>NW_023481528.1:0-1960 GCF_013731165.1 Rhagoletis pomonella | reverse complement strand
TAAAAATTCAAGAAAATGTTGCCTTCAAACTATATTACTAAAATAATCAACAAAAAAGTTATTTCACTTACAATATTTATTGCTACTTAAGCAAATTTTGGCGCGAATCAAGGCTTTTATATTGGTCTCGGCTTTCTAATTTTGCAAAAATGTGGCCCAGGCGCTTTTCATCAGTGACAGCACTTGCAGACTCACTAACAACACGCACAAACCGTTCGGTATTCTGGGAATGACAGAGGAACTCTAAAAAAAAATGATTTAAAAGTACTATAAGACCCGTGAAGTTTTTAGTTTGAAGATATTTACCTGGGATATTTATCACTTCATTTTCCGAAAATTGAAACATTGTAAGTTCACTATCTGGGTAGAACTGCACACAAGGGGGTTCCGTAATCTTAAACTGACTCCAATCGATCATGCTGACATACGACTTACTTTCAAAGTTTATTACGCCACGCTTTGGGACCTTGAACATGCGAAGCCCTGCTGGTGGATATTGACGTGCTGTTTTGATTTTTTCGTACCCATCATTACGTATCTCTGGATCAGCGTCAGCAATTGTCAGTTCTAGTATGATCAAGCCCACTATCTAATGACAAAAGCCTTGGCCCGCATTGATCATAAAGAAAGTCATTTACCGCGGTTGGAACTCTACTTGCACTAGGGCAATCACATTGTCGATTTAAGTCCATAATGCACTTACACTTTGAAATTAACAATATTTTATTCCATTCCTGATCATTATATTCATAAGGATGTTTTTTTACATTGTAATAACTTTGAAGGAGGCTTTCAATGTTTCTCCGGAGCGTAGTTCTTGTAACTATAGGGATGTTTGCCTGCTGCCACAACTTTGAAATTGTGTTCATAACTATTGGCAAATATTCATTGAGACTTCGATTTTTTGGAACACTTGCAGAGCCGTAATATTTAAGGAACAAAAAATATTCAATAACACCACGTTTCGTAGGTAACATTTTAATATCAATATCGCGCTTAACGAAAGCCATTTTTAAATTGCACACACTGTTAAGTCACTTTTTAATTTTATTTCACCAGCACAATTTATGGTATTAATTATAAATTATTATTATCAATACGAAACAACAGGTTTGACTCACTTATTTACTTTGACTTCCACAATTTATAAAATTTATTGGCATGATTAAATTACAAGAGGTTAGCTCGCTATTGACAGCGTCAGTTTTGCACTCCCCGGGTTGCTGATGCGACGAAAACAAAGAGTATGAATTTGGGAAAAATCGTAGCAAAAATGTACCTAAATTGGTACGAAAGCAGTGAGATTAAATTTCCAACTAAGAAAACTGTTGGAGGAATTTGTGGGGGCGAATTTTGTTAGCTGACCTAACCATGGGTAGACGACTTCATAGCTTAAAAGGAAATGTGATGACATGTTAATTTTAAAAATCGGCCGTCAAATACCCAACTTTCAACGAAAAAACCTTTTCGGCTGTATTTCGAAGGGTTAAAAAAAAAATAAAATAAAAATTTCGAAATCCTCTCAACATAATCCTTAAATTTAGGTTACTCTGTTGCATAAAAAAAATCAATTTTTGTTGTACTGTGTTATTATACTTACATCTGAAACTCATGTTGACCTGTGATATTAAAAGTGCTATAACTCCTTTGTTTATTATTTTAGTAATATAGTTTGAAGGCAACATTTTCTTGAATTTTTAAGTACTTTCGTTTGGTAAGGAAAAAAATATACTTTAGGGGGGGTAAAATTTTGTTTCTGCCCTTATCATGCGAACGCGACTTCAAAGCTTAAAAAGACATAAGAACGAAAAGTGAAGCTTCTCAAGACAAAAATAATGACATATCAATTTTAAAAATCGGCCGTCAAATAACCAAGTTACAACGAAAAAACCATTTCGGCTGTATTTCGGAGGGTTAAAAAAAAAAAAAAAAAAATTTTCCAGAACCCTCTCAACATAAT
>NW_023481527.1:0-1961 GCF_013731165.1 Rhagoletis pomonella | reverse complement strand
ATATTTCGTATTCCAGCTGTGCGCGGGTGTTTAGTTTTTCGCATCGTGTTTTTACATATTAGTAATTTAAATTTTTTTAATAAAATTAATTGGTGGTTGTTCATGATTGTGTGTGGATTAATATCACAACACTGAGGATTTGGCAATAACCTTTTTCATTTATTAAAAAACAACACTTACGGGGCAATGTTTATTGTAAGAACATTTTTTTCTATGAATCGACATACTTGAAGCATTGTTGACGCTATTTCCATTTGAATGAGGAAATAGCGTCAATGACTTTATTTCCAAATTTTTGTTGACTTTATTTCGGTTTTGAAAAGGTAATAATGTCAATTGACTTTATTTCGCACCAGGGTGGGAAATAAAGCCAATTGACCTTATTTCCGTTGATCTTATTACCTGTCACCGCTACTTACCTAGCAGTCCGTGCAGTAGCGGTTAAAAAGTAGCGATTGACTCCAGCTGTGATAATTTTGAAATATTTTGCAAGAAAGAAGAGAAATTCATAACAAAATAACTATAATAATTAAAGAGACGCTGGTGTGTATGTAATTTTGTCTCTTCTTTTTTATTTTTTAGTTTTTAGCTCAAATAGCTCGCGCGAAATGCGTATTTCTGCAACTCATAATTCAACGTTCACGTTCGACATTTTTCTCGAAATGAATTGTCTTAATTATTGTCAGGACGCCTACGCCATAGAGGCAATTATCAGCGTTTTTGACAACTAATACCTATTTCTTTGTTGTCTTGACAGCATTGTCTGATTTCCTAGCAGATATTTTGTCTTATGCAATAGAGCTATTCGCGATTCGGTGCATAAGAGCTGACAAATTTATGCAATTGCAGAAATATGCCATGGATTGTGAGCGACCTTTATTAAACTGTCATGGTAAACTGTCAAGTAAAAGATTTTGCAAAACAATTTTTGTGCATCAGCTTTGGTTTTGTTTAGGAATGCAATGCATAGCATTTTTATGCTATGGATTTTCGGTATTGCAAATTTGCCAAGCCATGACAAATGCAAATGCGTGTATTTTGTTTGTGCATTGCAAATTATTTGCAATGCAATGATGCTAGGCCATTTGCACCGGATCGCGAATAGCCCTTATGAGTTCTCTAACGTATACGAAGGAAATAAGTGTTAAGCTCATGAACAAATGGTATGATAGTGAGTCATCATACCTTAATAAATATAAATACAATCTTTATAATATTGCCTTAGAAACAGGGAATTGGAACGACTACAATGGTATTAAGTATCTATATACCAAACCAATGCAGATATTTTTATCCAGAACTCGCTGTAGTTTATTTTATCAAGGTACTCTTCCCTTGACCTGCCTTCGGGTACTATCAACTCTGATAGCCAGGTAACTAGGCTACTGTGAAACCTCGTGGATAGTGGCGTTGAAAAGCATGTCACAGCCTACATAAAACCCTGAAAATAAAGGCTTGAATCAATCATACTTTTTCAATCTGGAAAATAAAAGGTGATCGACAGCATTCATCTATACGACGACACAACAAATTGTACCATCTGCTTCGCCAGGAAAAGGTTCGACTCAATCATTCGTCTACTTAGGCAAGTGAGCTGAACTATAAGTGGCCACGTATTAATGGGAAGGCATGCTAGAAAAATGGACCTACCAGCAAATGACTTATTCACCTTTGTCTCGCGGACCCCAAAAATTGTGGCGGTTAATCAATGCAATCAATTGCTTACTAAATATTTCTAGATGAACGGGCTGAAATCAAATAAGCTCTGAAATGGTGCCAAAATGGGCCAAGTGAGCCTTAGTGTGCCTCTCTCCTTTACGGATTGCAGGTAGTCACTTCAACCTATCCATTTTCTAAAGTTCGTCCTATTAAGACCAATTTTAAGCTTAAGTAAAATAAAAATTGATAGCAGCGCACAGTGCTGTATGAGCGGGCAAAAATCAAAAAAATTGTTGTCACGT
>NW_023481526.1:0-1961 GCF_013731165.1 Rhagoletis pomonella | reverse complement strand
TTTTGAGATCTCAACTCCGCCATTTAATATAAAAAGTCCTCAGGGAAAGTTTATTCATGATAGGAGGAAAGGGAAAAGAGAGAAAACTCCCAGAAAGTTTCTGTTCAGAATCGGCCTGTATATGTATACATATTTGTTTCTTGGTTAATACTTAATGTGTGTTTTGTTTTTTTTTGTATTTTTTTATATTTGTTGTAACAGATAAAATAAACACTACGCCTGAGGATGCTAAGAGTTTCAGGGAAACGTCTTGTAAAAAGTGGAATAAAGTGGTTTTATTCGCACCAAAACTCAAAAGATTAGACTAGCCTACAAACGTAAAATAACATAACAACTTTCATTGAAAATGAGATCAGGGGCCGAATCACGGCTCTCGTGATCGAGCAATATTTTTCAAAATTTTCTGTTGTGGCATCACCGCATTCGTGATCGAGTAAACTTTATCGAAATTTGGCATCATCACATTTGCTATCGAGCAGACGTTCGAGTGGAATTATTCAAAACACCATTCGACAGCAAATTTTGCATCGAGAAGTTGAAAATTAAAATAAAACGATAAAATGTTAGTTAGTTCTAGTAGAAACTGTTGCAAACTTTAATATCCTTTTATATTTAAGGACAAACATAAGCAAAATCAATAAAAAAAGGTATTATGGCGGAATTTATGCAGGAGCACCCGGATTTGGCCAGAAATATTATTTCAAATTGAGCTCAAGGAAGAACGGTAGCTCAAAAATTGTGGAAGCAACTTTCCTTAAAATTAAATTCTGCTGGTCCGCCAACTTAAAGAACTTAAAATGTGACGTAAAGTAGGTTGTTTTGAATTTATTTAATCAGAAGTTAGTATATTATTTGGCTTAAAATTGTAGGAATTTGCAGACTAAAAGCAGAACGTTAAAAAGAAGCTGTCTTTCAATAAAGCTTCTAAGCTGCAAGCTACTGCAATGGACGCTTCAGTGGAAGGTCTATCGAAGGTCAAAGCTTTTGGGAACACAACTCAAAAGGAGGAAAGTGAGCAAAACAACCAAGAAATGGACGAACAATGGCTCATGAGCAAAACTGAAGAGCCCATTCAAGAGTCTCAGGAGGCTGATATAGTTGCTAGTGCTAGCAAACCGAAAAAACAAAAGCAACAAGCCGCTACAACCGAGTCCCAGAAATTAAAGCTTTTGGAGGCGAACTTAAAAGTACTAGGTGACTCAAGTGAAGTGCTACATGCAAAACTGAACACTCTGATAGAGCTGAAGCAGAGTTCTCTAGCTATTAAAGAAGAGGAACATGAGCTCATAATGCAGGAAAAACGTATTGATTTGGAAATTAAAACTTTACGACTACATAGAGGCTATAAGATCCACAATGAATGAATAGAATGTGCATTTATAAATATGTGTTTTATTACTTATTAATATAAGCTTTATTCATACCCAATAGACTAGACCGACAATTATGTTTTTATTTCAATAGAATTTGGAAAGAGCTAAAACATTATTTGGGATATGTGAAATAACCTTTCAAAGTTTCCGAAAAATGTATATTGATACACAATGAAAATGAATTTTGTATGGAATTTTGTAAGTGTTAAATCAGACTGCAAAAGTTTTGGTCAAAGCTTGAAGATCATAAAGAAGCAAGCTATGTAAAAAATTAACCTTTTCATAATCTTCAGGTTTTGATCAACATTTTTGTAACCTGATTCAACACATTTGAAATTCCATGCAAAACTAATTTTAGTTCTGTATCAACATGCATTTTTCGGAAACTTTAAAAGGTTATTTTACATATCACAAATATAGTTTTAGCCCTGTCCAAATTCTGTTGAAGCAGAAAACATAATTGTCGGTCTACTCTACTACCCAAGTATGTTCACTGGCGGCCCGATAATTAGAAACGATATTCTTTTACAAGTTAACCCATTTTAAGCACACAGCTTTACATATGGCTTGTATGGCAAATTTGGTTGA
>NW_023481525.1:0-1962 GCF_013731165.1 Rhagoletis pomonella | reverse complement strand
ACCATCATAAAATTAGGACTATTTCTGGATTTTTAACTTTTTGATATTCTCTTCCCCAACTTTGACTATCTCGGGTGAAAAAAAAAATGTACTGAGCTATAACTTTACATTACATAAAAAAATTGCTCATTTCATAAAGATTTCAGAAATGTGCCACACTTACTGTTTCGAATAGAAAAAAAAGGTTATAGCCGCTTTTGTGGGTAAAGGACTGAGACACGCTAGAATGTATTTAATAGATTTAAGTTGAATTTGCCCTTGTTACCGTCAAATGACATGCTAAATAGTACAAAGGTACATTATTACCTGCTCCTGATATTATTTTGTGTTACTTACCGGAATTCGGACTAGAGTCTATAAGAAGGGCTATATCTATCAATATTTTGTGTGAAGGATGGGTTCACGTGAAATAAGATATACATGAGTTGTTTGAAGAAAAATTTATTCATTTATTGATAAAATATGCTCAAATTGGCGACCTTCTACTCTAATACAAGCTCGGCACCTTTTAAGAAAAGACGCTTTTAGAGATCTTAAACTCAATTGGGCTATCTCAGCAGCAGCTCCATTTATTTGTTCCCGCAAATGCTCTTCGTTTTGAATTGTTTTTGAATAAATTTTGTCCTTAAGACAGCCCCAGTAGAAAAAATCTAATGGATTGAGGTCTGGCGATCGAGCGGGCTACGTGATTGGCCCGTATCGTCCAATCCATCGGCGAGGATAAGTTTCGTCTAAATGAGCTCTTACTTCACGCATGTAGTGAGCAGGGCACCCGTCAATTTGGCAGCCATAGTCTTCGCCGCAGGTTTAAGGGTACATCTTCCAAAAGAGTTGGAAGCCGTTCCTGAAGGAACTCTAAATAACTGTGAGAGTTGAGCGTTGGCGGCAGTTCCACAGGTCCCAATATCTGACAATTAAAAATACCGCACCATAAATTTATTTTGTACCGGTACTGCGAATGATCTTCTCTCATTTCGTGAGGATTGTCTATCTGCCAACTGTGAAGGCTATGAAAATTAAAATAACCATCACGTTTGCATGATGATTCATCGCTCCAAATTATTTTATTAAACAATTTGGGGTCTGATGCATGCATTCGCAACATTTCACGGCAAAATCTAACCCTCGACATGTAATCTCTTTCCTGTAGAGCCTGAACACGTTGAATGTGGTAGGGATGAAATCGATGGTCTTTTAAAGCTTTGTGAACTGTAGTTTTTGGTATTCCCGTCCGTCTTTCCATCATTCTCACTGAAGTCGATGGACCTAGTTCCACTTCCTCTAACACAGCTTCAACATCTACCGTTGTAGACGTCCTGTTTCGCCGCCACGCCTTCCAGGTATGCGACCTTAAAAAAGTAAAAAATGATAGTTAACAAGCAAGCAAACAAGAAAGGATCACTTACCTTCATATATTTCTCTATGGGTCCGGGCGAATACTTCACGACCCGGATGTCGACGATTGGGGTATCGCTCTGCATAGAGTCTTTGAGCAGCTCTGGCATTACAGCAAGCTTCACCGTAAATTAGGTGAATATCCGCATATTTATGCGACGTATACTGCGTGTTCTCTGTCATAGTATTAATAACACAATGTTCGAAGGGTCCAATTTCACAAAATCCACTTTCACTTATTCCGGTAAGTAACACAAAATAATATCAGGAGCAGGTAATAATGTACCTTTGTACTATTTAGCATGTCATTTGACGGTAACAAGAGCAAATTCAATTTAAATCTATTAAATACATTCTAGCGTGTCTCAGTCCTTTACCCACAACAGCGGCTATATTTTTTTTTTCTATTCAAAACAGTAAGTGTGGCACCTTTCTGAAATCTTTATGAAATGAGCAATTTTTTTATGTAATGCAAAGTTATAGCTCAGTACATTTTTTTTTCACCCGAGATAGTCAAAGTTGGGGAAGAACATATCAAAAAGTTAAAAATCCAGAAATAGTCCTAAT